>NW_010318246.1:16159-25695 GCF_000700745.2 Antrostomus carolinensis
GGGGGGGGGGGCCGGGGGGGAAGCTGTTAGCTGGAGGAAAAACTTGGCAGAATGTTCTCGCAAGCACCTTTCTGCTGTGCCGGCCACTACAATAGTGAGTGGGGAAAAAAAAGAAGAAAGAACTCAAAATCAAAGAGGCTCCCTTGTACCTCATCCAGCTAAAATAAGTGAGGGACGAGAAGAACATTTTCATGCTATGTTCCCTATGAATCAGGAAGAAGACAGCTCAGCAAGACCCATTAGCAAGCTCTGAACTACTCACTGTCCTGGAAGTAGCTAGTGTAATGATAAAGGCAAAAATGACCTGAAAGGTAGATAAAGGCGTTCTTTCCTTTACTGGGCTGTTTTAAAACACTAAGGACTGAGTTACTAAAAACAGGAGTCCATCAGTGCACAGAAGCACATGTCAGTGAAAGAAAAAAGTGACTTGGTCAAACTAGCCTAAAGGCTTTGCTTTGTGATGCAGTCTGACAAGATCTGATACGCCTCCAGAAAGACAATTTTTAGGGTAGTAGTGTCATTCATTTCTTTAATACTGGTGAATTTCAAACAGGAATGGTGCCCCTGCAGCTGCAGATATCATCAGAACTCATTTTCTACAATGACATCTAGGAATTTAGGAGGCTCTCAGCTTGGAAGAAGTGCTTGAAAGCATGGAACTGCAGAAGAGAAAGAAATGAAGTTTGAGATTGTATTATTTCTTTCCTAACAGTCAGAATTTGAAAAGAAACACAAAGATATATGGGAGAGTTCCTATGTGGGAGGTTTCCAACACAGACTACAGCTTCCTACATTTTTTCTTTCCTGCTGCTGGTTATTTAAATTAAGGAACTTGTCTTCAGGGTGGACAGACTCAGGCATTAAATAAATGTGGACAGTTTCTCCGATGGCTTCTACTTCCTTTGTTCATCAATAGGTCAGAGAGTCCATCAATTGCAGCTCTCCTGAAATCAGCAAGGGGGGAGATTTTGGGGAGTCAAATAATCTAAACTCAAGATGCTTCTCCTCGTTCACTTTTCAGTTATTTGGTTTGATTCATTACAACTTTGCAGGGCTGTGGTGGCTTTGGAGTGGGTACAGAAAAGGAATAATGGAGGGACAAGAGCAGAGCTGGCCAAAGTCACAAGTCACTCACCTTCCAGAGACACTTCCAAGCTCCAGGTCTCACCAAACTCATGGAAGAGAGAAAAGTTTTCTTTCAAACAGGAACCATGTAATTTTACTCTGAAAGAACTCTCCTACAGCCTGAGCACTTGAGGGACTGCTTGCTATCAAGCAAGGCTTCTTTTATAAAATTGCCAGTTAATTACTCATCTCCATAAAACGAGCACCTGGGACTCTCTTTAACATCTTAGACCAAGAGCAGCTGTGACTGATAGCACCTGTGGCAGTCCTAGCCTCGCAATGTGGGTTTTGAAAAGCACGACAGCCCTCCCTCAGCCCCCGAGCTGCTAGTCTGACTGGCTGCACGTGCCTGGCCGGCACTGCCAGGATGCTGCTGCCGAGCTGGGTGATGTCGGGAGGTGCTGCCTTGGTGCTCCCCTGGTGCTGGTGCCGGTGCCCAGGAGGATCACCTGGAGGAAGCGAAGTTATGTACTCGCTGCCCTGTGTTGTTCTCCTTCAGCTCAGCTGAGTTGAAGACACTGTTTGGAAGCACAAGTCTGGTTTAAATGGTGTCCCAGCAGCTCAAAAAGTGCTGACTGAAGACTAAGCCAAAATATGGGAAGATTCAAAAAGTAGCTTAGAGGTAAAAATATTTATTCCTGTCTAGCTCTAATCCTAGTCCTCTGGAAATGAATGGCATTCTTATTGTCTGTGTTTTCCTAAAATTTCCCAGAATTTAGCCCACCAAAGATCAAAAATAAAAATCTGGTTGGGAACAGGATGTCTCATTTCATACGCTCAAAACAACATCACCTCTAACACTGGTCAAAAAAGGTTTTATGTGGCTGGCCACCAGGGTACATCTGATTTGCACATAGTTTTTGCCTCCAGAAGGTATTATGATTTTTTAATTATAGACAATCTGAAGCAAAGTAGCCCTGGGTTATATCCAAACCTCTCCCAAGCTGGGCAGAGGGTTCTGCACCTGGCAGTTTTTTAAACCTCTTCAGCCAACTTAACAGGATAATGCTCAAACAACCTTGAGAGCCTTGAATGGAAGTGGCTACTAGTGCAAAGTTATTCTTATCAGCGACAGCATCTTAAGTTGCTGAACCTCAGATGCTAGTACAGAATGTCTCCATAATTAAATATCGGCTCTTTCTGAGTCATATTTGAACATTTGCTGTGAGTCAACCTGAAGCAAAACAACGAGCCCTGCAAACAAAGGATGCCTTTTCATCCCATGATCTGCGGCTGTGCCTTGACATGTGTTGGGCAGCACACTTCTGGAGTGGACACTGAGCAGCTAGAACTGCTGGAAGGTAAAGCAGGAATAATCACAACCAGCTGGCCACATTTTCAAGAACATTGAAAAGATCCCTATGAATGTGAAAAGAAAATCAAATAAAGTATTTCTGCATAAACCTTTGGTTTAGGACTTTTATTTGTTTTAGTGCCTTTTTGCTATAGAAAAAGCAGGTCAAGTGAAGAGAAGACCAGCCCCGAAATTCTAATCTCCACCTTGGTCAGTCTGTTACTAATTAGCAGACAATAATGACTTTTTTTCTTTGTTTATGCAGCCAGCTTCTCAGAGCTGAAACACAGGACACAGAAGGTGTGCTGATGTCTGTGCTAAATGCTTTGACAGCAATGAAAAACACGTCTTGGAGCATTAGTGAGGAATATCAGCGCAAACCAAGATGTTTTGATAGTCTTGGAAGGGTCTGGAGAGGGGTCACCCAGGACTGAAGCCCATAGCACCAGACAGAGGTAATCTGCCACAAACTTCAGACCAACAGAGAGGAGGTTAATGCATCCAGGCTGGCAGATGTGGGCTCTGGGTGCAGAGAGTCAGGAGCGAGGAGCCTTGGAAGAGCCTTTGCGGATGAGGCTGTGCTGGAGAGCAGCAGCTCCTCCAGGACAGGATGGGCTCTGCCTGGCAGAGCTGTGACATGGACCAGAGTCATCTGTTACAGATGCCTTCGGATAACTTCCCCTAAGTGTTATTGGGAGGGTTAGTGATGCCTTTAGACATTGTGCTCTCCAGCTGAACATGCAGGGTGAGCTGCAACCTGCCCTTCTGGCTGCTCAAGTGAAATAATGGATGTGATATTTATATGCTTGTGAAACAAGCCCTGTGTTAAAAGAAAACTGCCCAGTCTAGAATGTCCGGGATTTATCTGATGGTGCTCAGAGAATGGTGTTTGTGCTCTTCCAGCTCTGAAGTTACCAGCCTTGTGGGATTTTCTGGGACATTTGGGGACATTCTCATCATTTCAGGCTGCGGCTGTAAGTGCTGAGCACGCCCAGGGAGCAGCCCCAGCACCAGCCACTCACAGAACATTGCTGGGACTGATGACAACCCAACGTCAGCCCTGTCCCTGCCTGCCCCAGCATCAGGCCTGTCCCCAGCAGGGACCTGCCAACCCCGGCACTGGTCAGGGGTCAGCAGGGAGCTGTGTCGGTGCTGGGAACATGAGTAGAGGGAAAGCTGCAGAAGCCAAGAACTGACATGGACATTGCCAGTCCTTCTGGTTTTTAAAGCGTGCTAGAAATGAAACTTCTGATTGTAAACAGCAAATTAATACCATCTAGGTTCACTTGGCCCAGGGATCTTTCTCTCCCAAATCTGCCTTCCTGCAGTTGAGCTACTTCTTCACCATTATACAATGGTGCCTCATAACATGCGCTTGCCAGCAAATATCTTGCTCTTGGTCCTCTAGGAGCAGAGGAAATGGCAGGACGATGTGGCAGGGGAGGGTGAGGTTGGCCATGAGGAAAAGGTTCTTGAGGCAGAGGGTGGTGGAGCACTGGAACAGGCTCCCCAGGGAGGTGCTCATGGCACCAAGCCTGACAAGATTCCAGCAGCATTTGGCCAAGGCCCTCAGGGACATGGTTCGAACCTTGGAATTGTCCTATGTTAGGACAAGAGTTGGACCAATGTCCCCATAGAATCTATGATTCTTGCCCGTATGAGACATCTTATCTCTGCCTGTTTACACAGCAGTAATGAGCCAAATTATTTCTGTATCTTCACAGCACTTTAGCATCAAAATGCCAAATGAAACAGGTAGATGAGCTACTGAAAAGATTATTTTTTGTCACATAAAGCAAACAAGAATGTAACAGAAGCCCAGCTGGGTTCTGACACCTGAGGGATCGTGCCCTGCAGTAGGGAGATCGTTGTGCTGGGCAATCCAGTGCAACAGACCTAGATGATGTTTGTTGCCCTTCCATTCTGCTAGGTGAAATTTATTTTCCATTACCTTAAGACAAAGCATACAGGAATCCACTGGTCTTCCTCCATTCAGTTTAGTAATTTATATATCTTTACCCTACAGAAAGCTGGGCAATCACCTTCATCTTCCAGTCTAAGGATAGACTGCAGAAAGGCACAGGTGAACATCTGTAACCCCTCAGGTACAGTTCACTGGTCTTTAAAATGCCTTATTTCCATCTCGCCTGAGCTGTTCACCCAGCCATAGCTCAACGCATAACCTCCTGATTGAGTTTCAACCCTTATTTTGGGCAGAGCACTCAGGTGTGTAGCGGGTTTCCTAGGAGTTGTGCACAGGTTGGTGTGTGTAAGATGTGCCCAGGTAGGCTTCGGCATGAGGATTGTTTTTCATGTCATGGAACAGAGAATTCCAACTCCACGGTTACCTTTTTGGTAGCAAGTGTTTTGTACACTTACAGTCTTACTGTCAAGCAGCATGAAATCTCAGCTGGTGCCAGACCCTGGACATCTGTGTAGCGCTTGTTAGGACACGTGCTTTGCAATCACAGCCCAATTACACAGCAGCACCGCGGCAGCGCCTGGAGATGCCGTGGGCTGAGCAGGCAGCAGACAGCCTCAGAAACTGCTGCTTTTTCAACTTTTAAAAGACTTCTTAGCAGCAAAGAAAGCTCATCACTTGCTGCATAGCTCTTAGCAAAAGGAATAACTTCTGACGTGCTCATTTGCAGAGTCACCCATGGGCTGAAAGGGCTGCGGACAAACTGCAGGTTCCCAGGCTTCTCTGACCGTTTATGAATGACACTGGTTTCTGCATGGAGTGAAAGTAATCTAAAAGCGAGTGCCAGAATAAATATGGATGGCTTCCAGGTGAGCTGACAAACTCCCATTGTGTTCACAAGAGTGGTGAGGAACATGTGATAAAAATGCCTGATTATCCACACTGTCCTGTGGGACAGAGATAAAAAATGGGCGAGTGAATGAACCTGGGGCTCCATCAATTCAGTCTAGACTTTCCATTTAAGTGACAGCTAGATAAGGTCTGAGAGCTTAGCCGTCAAGAGTTAACAAATTGTCTCCTTTTCAAACATGGGAGAGAGAGCCCATATCAGCAGTTCTTTCAGAGCCTTGTAGGCAGAAAGTGGTTCTCTTTTACAGAATTTACTTGGTTCCTCAGGAGTTGGGCAATATTCACGGCATGAATCACCAACCCTGGTTTCTCTGAACATGTGCTTTAATAACTTACTGGACACCACAAGAGCACACGTGTGTGCCTCATTCCATCAAAATCATCATCCACGCTACTGACTCCAAACTTCTCAGTTACATGAAGGTGTCCAGCTACCTAACGCGTAATTGAGGTGAGTCTCCTTTTCCCCTGATTAACAATATACACTTCCCAAATATTTACAAGATCCAGATGTGGCATTGTCATGGCAACACACCTTTAAAACAAATATGCCATTTTTCTAAGATTCACAATTTGGAAAGAAGAGGCAGTAAAGCTTGACATCAGAAATGAACCTAAGAACCAGCTTAATGGGAGCGTGTAGAGCATCAGGAGACCCTGGGAGATGCAGTGAGACAGATCCTAGTGGGTACACAGGGATGGAACCCACAGAGCAGCAGCTGCCACGAAGCAGAACTGAAGCAGCGAGGTTGTAGAGAGTCAGTTAAATAACGCAGTAGAAAGCAGCCTAAGAGAAATGGATCGACAGGGAAGTCACAGCGGACCGTGCCTGCAAAACTAAAGAGCAGAGACCACAGACCAACAGCAGTGGTTGTGTGGATCAGGACACAGGTATTTGATGGTAACTGCATTATTGTTTGCAAGACTGATTGAATAGAGGCAAAATCTGAGAAGGTGTTTGGTTTCATCAGGTTTTATTTGGGCAAAATGGAATGAGAAGAATTTAAAATCTTGGTTCCATTTCACCTGACTATTCAAAATCTACCAAATTATGATAACGGTTTTTGTATCAGCAATACTGATGTTCCCCTGGGTAAGAATGAAATTGCTGTCTGTAACTCAGCACAAAATGCCAGTATCACCTATTTTTACTTAAATTCTTAGAAAATAAAGAAGCTAGTAGCAAATTACTCCTGAAGCCTTGTGTAAGCTCTCAAGATGCCAGCTGCTTCCTCACAGTCCCTTAGCTTGCAGCATGCAGGCATTAACCATTATTTTAACTAAATTCATGCCCCTGGGTGTTTCTACCCATTGCATTACCATGGCTGAACTGAATCATTCAAAACTCTTTTCCCCACAACCCTTCCACTTCTGTTGTGAGCCCTGCAACCAGTCTCCAGGCCTGATTGAACACCATGACTTATCTTGACAGTGATTTATCGGAGTTTCTCAAAGAGGTAAAATATGTGGCCTTGTCTCACATCCTGAGTCATTGCTGACAGTGATTGGATGCTCCGATGGATGATAAGGCTTTTGGGAATTTGCTGAAACACTGCAATCATCTTTATCAAACCTTTGCACAGCTTTACTCAAGGGAAATCACATAACTCAGCCGTGACACCAGCAGCAGATTTCCCAGAAGGTTCCTTATAAAGCAACAGTAAAATCTGGTATTTATTACATCCACAACTTGCTATTTCACACCAAACGCTCCAGCCCGTGGGTCCCATTCGTCCCAGGAAGAGAAGAGCACCCATGAGGAAGCCATTTCTGAGCTACGCATCTGGAATATTAACAAAGGCCCAAGAGTCATGGCTACAATACCCAGAGGTGGCTCAGCACACATTGGGCTTCTCAGGCTTGCAATTAGCAATGCCCAGGGATCCGGGCTGGTTCTTCTAGCCTAATTCATCAAACACCTCCAAGCTGGGGATCTCTAAAGGCTGCAGAGAGAAAACCAAAGCCATGAGCTATTCCAACACAAGACTTGCAGCCAACTTGGATGGGGAGGGAGGTGGTGGAGGAGCAAGGAGTGCAAGTTCTTGAGGAAGGAACGGCCACTGCGCTGAGGTGACGGCTTCGCTGCAGGATGGTCCTCAGCACTTCCCAGGAAGCGCCGTGGTTTTGTGCCAACAGCTGCAGAAAGGGACAAACTCAAAATCAAGCAGCTGCAGGCTCTAGCCCCAGTGTAACCAGTTTAATACCTCTTTGACCTTGAGCGTGTCAGGTGTTTGTTCCTTAAGTAACTTTCAGGTATGAAAACAGACAACTGTATTTCTCCTGCCTTACAGTTTATTTAGATGGCTGGCACTTTTCATAATAGATATGTTTACTTCAGATGACAGGAGGCATTAGGTAAATTCCTGAACTGAAAAAATATAAAAGACGGTGTGAAGAACTTGTGTCAAGATTTCATTGATCTCTATTTTTTTTAATAGTTTCAGTCATACCTTGTAAAAATTAAATAAAACATTCCAGTAGCATCAAAACCTCTTTGTAAACTGAAGGGATAATTTCCATTTTCTATTGTGAACACCTTTTGAAAGAGAGTTCATACCTTTGACATAAATCTCCCTCACATTTTTAGAAATCAGAGCGGGAATGCCTGTTTCAGTTTTATTGAAGCAAAACCTTTCAGTCAGGAAATGTGCATTAGCCTTTTTTGTAAACAAAGAGCTTACAACATAAAAGCATGACATGCCTTTGGAAAATTATGATGCTTGCTCAGCTTCACACAGAGCCACATGTATAAGAGCACGGCAAGGCAGGAGTGGGGAACGTTCCACACGAGATCCGCGCTATGTCTGTGCAGGATGGGGGATTCCCCACTGGCCACGGGGCTGGCAGAGACTCTGAGGACGAGGACCCTCCTGTGTGGCCATACAACCCTTAGAATAAGATGTTGTGGTGGTTTATCACCTGGGATAGGTGACTATTTTATCTCTGACATCCTTCCCGTGGTTTAAGAATGCAGAACGAAACCTGTCTCAAGAACACTAAGCGATACGAGGCTTATAAAGAACACCCACTGAGTAACAGATTTACTTTCCCCAAAATAGGAGCAAATTAACAAACAAATTGATTTCCAAGACTGGCTGTCTTTGAATTTTAACACCATAAATACTAATTTCCAGTAATAGCTGTTTCATCAATCACATGCCCAGTCCTGCTGTTCTCACATCGCCAGAATAGTCTGTGACTAAATTAATCAATTGTTTCTGAGACTAAAGCTTTGGCAAGCTTGGTGCCCGCGTCTGCACATTGCCTTATTCCTGTCTTCCATACAGGAACCAGCTGGCGGTCAGCTTCTACTTCTACTCAGATCCACCCTCTGATTGTGATCTTGCAGACCACCTTGTTTTGGCAGCTATTGTGCTTGAATTCCTGTCCCCAGGCAGCACACATGCACAGAGCTCTGGACTTAAAATCACTCCTATAATTTGCTGTGCCAACAGAATTATAATCGCTGTCAACAGCCCACATGGCGATTATATATTACAAAGCAAACTGCCTGTTAAGCCACATGTTATTTAATTCAGAACCAAAGACTGCATTACACCTGAAAAACATTCAAATCCTTTTGCTGAAATTACCAGTGTCGGTCTTTTTTACAGTGTGCCTCAGGTTAATTTGACATTAACTTTTGTGTTTTGAGAAAAAAAATAATAAAAAAAATCAAGAGAGCATTTTACACTTCCATGGGCATATCCAGAAGGCACCCTGCTTTTGACTCGCACGTCTCTCATGCTCACAGTGTGCGTGGGAGCACAAAGGGACGTCAGCTGAACGCGGGCCCGGCCCTGACAGGGGGTAAGGACGCGATTGTCTGCCTGCTAAAGTGATGTAGCTGTGATCATGCCCATGACTGAGCAAGAAAACAGCACTAATAAAGAGATTTTCATCTCAGCCCTGATGCAAACATCCAGCTGCTGCTGCGTAAAGGAGTAACTCGGCTTTGCGGTCACCTCAGCCTGGAAGAGTGCGGGTAACTTTAAAGAGGAAAGTGGTAAACTTCAGAGAAGTCTATCACACAGTGGGGGCCTAGGAAGGGTAATAGTAGAACTGCAGCCAAAAAGCACTACCTAAAGTGAATACTACAGGAAATACTAGCTGCTACTTATGTTTATCCCACAAAAAACCTGAGACACCAGTTCTTCCATGAAGATAAACCTGTTGCAGACTCACAGTGGCAGCGTGTATTAAAGTGGGGCGGAATTTTTGTGGAGGTTTTTTTTTAGTTTCCTATAGCAATATAAAAGCTCATGTATGTGTATTTCTGTCCTTCTT
>NW_010318246.1:25729-29036 GCF_000700745.2 Antrostomus carolinensis
GAGCACTTCTACCGCTTTGCAGTGTGTAGTATTGAGAACCATTTATCTTGAGCCACTACAGAGCAGTTTTGTCTTAGCTAGGCTTTTTTTTTTTTTTTTTGCACTGGCAAAAGAAGCACTCGCATGATCTGCTGCTTTGGCTCAGCATGGGAGCTACTGCCACCCCAGCATCTCCCAGTGGAGCAGCAGCACCAGGACCCTGATCCTGCCCACCTCACCATCTTCTTGAGACGGTGACACACACGCACCAGGGATAAGCACAAACAAGACACTGCAGGATGCTCAGACAGAAGGCTTGGCCAAAGCAAACACACATTTGTTCACAGGCTCCAGCTCAGAGTCACCAGAACTGTGAAACATCTCTCCTCCTCCTCCTCATGCACCCACTGGCTGGGAGAGCCAACTTCTGATTAGAGGCAGTTGTGAAGTTGCTGATAAACTGTTCTTCGTCACAGTCTGTAGCAACAGAAAGGTTTAGCAAAATGATCTGTTTTGTCCAAAGCTTTCTCCTTGCGTTTTCTCAGTCTGGGGTGGAACTGCTTATCAGAGGATGCAGCCCCTCAGCTGAGGCCTCCTCTAGGTTGTGGGTTAGGAGTGCCCTGACTGCCAGCGCAGGAGAGGAGACCTCTGCCACCAACGCTCCACATGGCCCAAAAAACATTACATTGGAGGAATTTTGGCATCCTGCTGTTTAAGGAATGCGTGCAAATCTGGAGACCCAGCTCCACTCCCTGTGCTGCCCAGCTTCAGAGCCAGCACTGAACCCCAGGCTTAGTGCCCTGGTACTGGCTGAAGAACTGAAGAATGGTTGACTTCTCTCTTTTAGCTTTCCTGAAGAAATACATCTACAATAACTCTTTTGTCTCAGTGTGGGCTTAAAACATTTTTTTCAGAAGCCAAAGGAGGAGGAGAAAAAAAAAAAAAAAAAAAAAAAAAAAGAGTTTCCTGCTTGGTTCTTACCTCTGATGGCACACTGGTGGGCTCCTAAACCTCTGGTTTGCAAGAGCAGCTGAACCAGGGTTGACAACCAGCAAAGAGTACCTATGTTCAGAGCATTCAACAGCCCTCCAGCTCCTCACCAGGCTTAATGAAGTGTAATGAAAGGAAATTAATGAGCTTTGTCTCCATTGCCAAAGGAAAAGGCAGCTGGAAATATGCAGGGATCCAATATGAATTGAGCATGATTAAGTATGTTATAACCATTGTTCTAAATAAAATGGTGCTGTTATACCTAAATAGCCTACAGCCATCCCTTGTCATTACAGCCATTTAGCTGGCTCTGCTTTAATTGCCTCTGAAAGCTGCCCAGAAAGGATTTATTTTACACCCTTTCTAGTTCAAAACCAGGGACGGAAATAAGTAAGCACTAACCTGCATCCACTTAGATAATTGGGATTTGGTGTGTAAGCCAGGAAGTTAGATATTTCATAGGGAACTGCTTGGTACCTGACGTGCAGGGTGACACGGCTGCGATGTGCATGGGCTGGCAGATGGCCACCACGGCCCATGGGGTGGGCTATAGAGCTCTGTGTTAGTCATGGGCTACACCACCCACCCCCAGCTTGGTTCCTTGCAGGTAGCTGTAGCCCAGAGTGCAGGGGAGGGAGTCACATGTCCCCATCGCCTCCCAGCTCTGAGCGGGCTCCCCCCACACCCAGCTCCTCTCCCCATGGGGACTGTCATCAGCCACCGAGGGCTCAGACGACAGCAATGCTCCATGAGCATTTATTTATCAGGACAGGCCTCTCCATCCCCAACACCTGCGAGTCTGTGCTGTCTAAAAGGCCAGGGTCTCCTTGGCACAGCCCCTCTTCAGAGCAGGCATTCCCTTATCTCAGGCCACACCTCACGCTCCACAGACTGCAGCTGTTTGCTCCACGTTCTGTGTTCCAACAGCACTTTAGCTTTCTCCTTCTTCACCGTTGCCACATTCATCTGGACAAATCTGCCACTGCACGACGATGGGGGAAGCACTCCCTGACTTTTTCTGTCCCAAGCACAAACTCCACCTCACACCAGACTGACCCTTTGGCTTTTGGCTCACAGCAGGAACGCAGCAACAGCTCAACTCTGGAAATAATTTCAGAAAAAATATATTTGAAAGAAAGAGCAAACTACATCATGGAACATAACAGCATCCTTGACCCTGTTGCCCAAGGAGCTGCATGGGTGCAGCCCCTCACGTGCCCAGAGCAACAGAACTGCAATGCAGGGAAGTCACCAGGATGCTCTGCAGCACTTGGAAAAGCTGCTCCTCCCACCACAAGTCACAGGATGCTGGATACCAAAGCACATTGCCTGGGGTGCTGAGAGCAGAAGGATGTGTCACAGCAAGGCGGACGGTGAGGCACAGCTGTGGTCATGGTCCTTGATGGAGCTCTCACGCTGTGACATGTACTGCCCTGAATTTGCATCTGTCCAATTACTCATCAAAACCCAAATCTAAATTAACAGTTTATCTTCTGCATTCTTAATTGATTCACAACATTGAAAAGATTATCTTCCCCCTTCAGATTAATTACTTTAAAGACTCACGGTTTCTTGGGAGATAATTTCCAACTCAGCTCTGGCAATGGAGCAAGACTAGAATCTGGCCTAAGCTAGCCTGCTGAGAAAGACCACGTGGAGTTGCTCTGGAGAGAAGAAAATAGGGGAAGTGTCTCCTCTTGTCTTCAGTCAGTTCAAAGGGTCCTCAAATCTCTCCTGGATGGACTTTTCCTTTACAGAGTGCTGAGGAGGACGTACGAGGAGGACAGGGCTTCAGCCTTCCCTCCTTAGCTTCTAGAAGTACAGTGCACAATTGAAATAATGCCCCAAAATCTTTGTTGTGAACAACAACCCAGCCTCTGCTCCAAGCACACAGCCCAAAGTTTGTACGTGGCATTTATAGCCCCGAGTTCTTTTTAGACATGAGTTTGAATCCATCATCCAGAATGGACCTCCGATTGCGTCTTAACTTCTTTTGTCTCTCGAGGTAGATGACCACTCCCAGGAGGAAGCAGGCGACCAGGAGGAGCACTATTCCTGCAATGGCTAGAGCGATGACTGTGGCCTCTATCTGCCCTTGAGCCAACTTAGCTCCAAAAAGCATTATCTTCTGGGACTCATCCTTATCCTCAGGGGGCAAGTCTGAGAGATAAACAAACAATGAGAGCCAGAAATACCACAACTCAAAGGTTCCAAGAAATATAAAAAAGGAGAAAAAGACCCAACACAGTCAAAGCAAGTCAAAGGAGACCCAGTTGCCACCCATCTAAAAGACCCTCATCCCTGAGGTCACACAGAAATTTGAACACAAATGGTTCTT
>NW_010318246.1:29078-37086 GCF_000700745.2 Antrostomus carolinensis
AATCCACTCCATCCCAGAACCTCACCATGTCTCACAGCTATTCAACCCAATCAGCCAAGTCATAAGGAAGGTGATCTGAGGTTGTGTGGGGAGTCAGTGGCTGGGCTTGGAACAGAAGAACAGGGATGAGAATGTGCATCCAGACCAGGGCTTCTGCGAGTTCCCCACCCTGCTCCAGGCTCCCCTGCACATGGCTCTTGTCCTCCTCATCACTTTTCAGACACTTGCTCAGTTGTGTTGATGGTGACTCACTTAAGACCCTGAACTCTCTTATGCTTCCATGCAGAAGCAGCAGCAACCTTTTGAGAAAAGCGGCTATTTGCCCAAGTATGGCATAAAACCAGATTATTTCATATTGTCACTACTGCTCTGACACATTTCCTCCTCTTTATAATCCTTTTGAGTAAGGAAAACATTGTTGGGACAGAAATGACCGAAAGATCAGTAAAGAAAGGCTGAAGATTTTTAGGCAGATGGCTGTATTTTCAGCTGGTCTGAGCTGGCTTCGAAATCAGCTCAGCTGGATTTATTCACAGCAGCTGAAAAAATGGAGTTGTGAAGAAAGATGAAGAGTCAGGGACAGAACTCCCCACCATAAACTATTCAGACTTTCACCCAGGAAAGTTTAAAGGGATCTTATCTACTACTTCCCTTCTCCCTGGTGCTGCTCAACCAAATGTCTTCTCACATCTGTTCTTTAAAGTACCTGGAAAACCCAGGGCACACGCTTAGGTTCTTTTCTTGGGGGAAGCGCAGACCAGAAGGCAGATGTGCTTGTTTGCTTCCTGACTCAGTCCTTTCAGCTAGCTATGGTGGATGTGAATGTGAGAATTCCCTAAACCACAGTCATTGACAGTCTAAGGCAGCAAGACAACTAATCTAAGGTGCACCCTGGGTTTTGATTGAAAGGGATAAGAAAAATCAACTCCTTGGCACCACTCTCCTTTTAAACCCTTTGAATCTCTGCCAGTTTTAAGCTTGCACTTTCCTCTGAAGAGGACGGATCCACCCATAGCAAGCGCAACAGGATGCGAAGCCACTGAATTTTTTCACTTAACATGGTCAAACAAGCCCAACTTCCTTATTTTTATCATCAGAGCACAGACATTTGGAGGACAGATAAACAAACCAATGTGGAACCCTCCCTGTTATCCAGCAGTAGCCAGACCCCAGACTAACACGCTCCCAGCCCAACAGAGGAGAGCAGTGTTGGTGCTCCTCCCTTCTCCTGGTACAGATCTAAATCTCTGTATGGATCAGAGATCTCCCTCCCTGCTGCCTCACACACAGACAGTATTTAGCAGCATGTCACACACTGTACCTGCACTGTAGTTTACGACTTCCAGCGCTGGCTCTGGAAAGAAACAAAAAGAGGGTGAGAAAGTGTTGGGCATCCAGAACACGGCACATTTGGCAAGGACCAGATCCATAGGCAGCATGGTTTTCCAAGGTGTACAGGTTTTCTTTTCTCCTGTCCATGTTTTCCCTCTCTGCATCACACCAAGAGTGTTTTTGTATTACCTGCCTCAAAAGCAGACCCACTCCCACCGCAGAACCCTTTGTGGCCTTCGAAATAAAAGTTCAGTCAAAGTCTTTGAGCGTGTGGTGGGATGACCCTGGCTGGCAGGTCAATGCAAACCCCAGAAACCAATTTGTTCTTAATTCCAGCCAGAGGTATTACCACATTCAAAAGGAACATCTTAAGTTAATAATCTTAAATTAATAGCAATTAAGTAATTATCTGCTCAATTAACTGGCTCTTTATGGTACGTAAAGGAGTTGTAAGTGTTATGCAATGAGTCAGAATTTAGCAGCAGTAGTAGAAAGTGTTGTTAGATGTTTTACAGTAACCATCAGTGACTGCTCCCTACCTGGTCTAGGCAAGACGGTGAAGAGTATCTCCATACCAGCATGAATATGATCAGACACATGACAGTGAAGCAGCCACGTCCCAGGGTTCCCAACCAACATCTCCACCATTTCAAAGGTCCCAGGGAACAGATCCACAACATCTGCTCTGTAGCTTTTGCCATTCTGTCAGAGGGGAGGGAGGCTGTTAGCATGCAGTGCTCTGTGCATCTTTTCAGAAAAAAATTCCATCAGTGTCACTGGAGACCAGTTCAGTACTACTACAGTTTTTAAAAGCTCAAAAAAAAAAAAAAAAAAAAAAATTTCAAAGACCAGCTGCTGGCTGCAGCTGGGAAAGCAAACACAATCGGGTAATGCCCCATCCTAAAAAGGATTAAGCTAGATATATCAGCACCATACAGAGGCTCAGTGAGTCAGATTTTGATGTGCAAAATCACATCTCTTTCCTAGCTGGGTGAAGTTGTTGTGAAGTCATTTAAGAAAGTCTGTCAGAGCCAACAGAAGTTAGGACAACGGTGGCCAGTCTCTGCTTTGTCATCAGCAAGTTATTCTTACCTTGTATATGAAGGTCTCGGCATGAAAATGGACTGTGTGCACATCAATCTCCTGACCCATTCCCAGCAGGTACCAGTTCACCCGCTCACCCTGGAGCATGGTCAGCCCAGGCAAGTTCGCATAGAGCCTTCCATTGATTGCTGTGCAGTGAATCACATGCAGAGAGAGAAGAAAAGGCTGTTATTGAAATGGAAAAGACACTGAACCATTGCAGAGGAAGAACATGCAGGGCAAGCTGGATGCTACAAAGCTCATACAGCAACCAGTGCGTCAGCAGTTAGTGTCTTCCATATGACAGTCCCCCGAAAGTTTGGCAGTTTCTCTCCAGCTCAACTACATATCCCCTCTGTTAACAGACAGGAAAAGTGGCTTGCATCCAAGGCCATGCTGTAGCTCAGCTCAAGTAAATCTCAAAAATTACCTCTTGCTGAAAAACTGCAGCCAGCCAGCAGAGGTGGTTGCTTCTAGAAGTCAAGATGTGTAAAAACGTCCGTCTTAGCCCAACAGGAGGGAAATATGTTTATATTGAATCTGTGATTTATACACATAAATCTCTGAACAATTTACTTGCTGAACAATGGAAATGGGTAAATCCTGCCAACAGGCCACCCTGTCTTTCTGTGTCTCATGCTGGCTCCACACATAACACACCAATCACTTGTAAAATCACTATATGGCAGGACTTTATTTCAAAACTAGCACAGCCAGAAGGAACACTGCTTTGACTGCAAGTGTAGGAAAGGGGACTGAAACAGTGAGTGGGCTGCATGTGATGGCATGTCCATGGAAACTTTATGGCCAGATGACAACAGAGGGAGTAAGATGGAAAGAGACATGATCTGAGGGCAGGAACACCAGTGTTTTACCCTTAGATCTGCCACAGACACTTTGTGTAGCCCAAAGTAAGCATCCAACTTCAGTGTGTTGGTTTTGCTAGCTTTTATATTGGGTTAACAATTATACCTCCATGGACATGTATATCTGGAGATTCTTTATATCACCTGTACAAAACCAGTAATAATGATAGTACATATAACACAACTCTTCACTACTCTGTCTCTACGGCTGACAAGGAAATTGTTTTGCTGAGAATACTTTAGATAGGTCCAGATAGAATATGGAGAAAAACCATCATAAATAACATGTTAATTTAGAAAAACATGTTCGTCCTGCTATGGTAGAAATAGCTTTTTGGTAATCAGCTAAAACAACCGAGCCATGTATAGCAGCCACATAGCTCAGTCAATTAATTTGAAATCTCACATATTCTAATGGTCCTGAAACAAACAGAATGAAATTAATCTGACAAGTTAATTTCACATTTGATTTTATTTCCTGTGCCGAGTCACTCAGACACATAAGAGATTAACCTCTCTGGCCTGTATCTCGCTATTCCTCCTGACAGGGACAGCCATAATGATTAGCCTTCATTGCAGATCAAAGATTTGCACCATACTTGTGCTGCAACACTGAGAACAACAGACAGACACTTTCATTCTGTTCATGCCACTGACAATGGAAAAGGATGAGGGCATTCACTAGAAGTCAGGCTCTTGGGTTTTGGGTCGCTGACTACTTGTAGAAGTCGCAGAGCCATCATCAACTTTGCATAGATAGTAATGGGTGCTCTGGCACCTAACAGGCATTACCATGCATTTTGTTGCTTTCCACAAATTTGTCATCCAGCAGGTTGATCTCCTTGTGATTTCCCTTACTGTAACGTTCCACATTCTCCTCCAAGTACCAGGACTGATTTTCATCAAAAACCAGGAACAGTAGAGCAAACTCCCTCTTTACATCCTTCCTGATCCCATCAGGCTGCAGTGTCCCTCTCCGGCAGATCTTCAGGGGGCCAATCAGACCACTGTACATATCCTAATCAGAACAAAGGAGAAAAACCTCTGAGGCAAAGATCTTCTCACCCACTCTTCTGTATGCAGTTCTTTGCCTTTCAGCAACCACATTTTCTCTTCCTTGCATCACTCCACTTAAAACAAACGGTGCTACTGCATAAGTACTCTCACTGGGGAACATCAGCTACCAAATAACAAGAACAGAGATTATACATGCTCTTATGAATGCAAATCCACAAGCCATGAATATGATGAGTAGTATCAAAATATTCTCCACTCTGTGATTGCAAAAGCATCTGCAACTTGAGATAAAAAGGCAATGATCTCTGGGTTAAATATGATGGCTTATTGCAGGATCCTCCAGGTTCTTTCCCTGTGAAATCAGTGCTAGGACAATTGATCCGAGCAATGCTCAAATCTTCCTGCTTTAACCATGGGGCCTAATTTTGGACAATTTCTGCCTTTCTAGATCAGCCCTGTGGCTCTCACCAATAAAAACCATGACTGACTGGGAGATGTTCTCATATCCTGCAAATAACTGAAGGAAGATTAGTGTCAGCAAGAGAGTGGAATTGCTTTATAAAGGTTTGTGTTAGACAAAAATAAGAACAAATATCAGGACAAATTTGGAGGTTTTCCTCTCCCAGGAGAACGCTGGACATGTCACCAGGTGGTTCTTTACCTCTCAGTTGGGCCAATCTCTAAATTGTACCTACCTCACATTGTTTTCTAGAAGAGGTGAAAAATTGGTCTAACTGAGCTTTTCTGGTTCTAACTTCTATTTTACCTTTACTGGGTCCACCATGGAGTAGTAGATCCAAGGAACACAGGCTGAATCATTTGGCCCTGGACCAGATCTCTCAGGAACTTCCCATCGGTAAGTCACAATGTCACCTGAGAGAGAGAAGCACCATCAACACCAGTCTGATACACTCACTCACCAGTTTGCTGAGGAGCATGCAAAGCAAAACAAAAACCAGAAGATCCAGTCTCCAAAGTGCAAATTCAGTTCCGATTTTGTCAGTCATTGCATCTTCCTTCCCCAAACACTGAAAAGCAGGAGGGAAGGTCCCCGCTCACACACAAAGCTGAGGGGTCACAGGATGCACACACCACCTGCTGTCAGCACAACTCTGCTTTACCTGCTGCCTGCAAGACTGGACCTGACCAAGGGAATTCCACCTCTCTTCAGTACAGATGGAGCTCGAGATGATTTTTCCTCCCTTTGAAGTACATTTGTGATGCTCATTCAAAGCTGTTTTTAAAATTACTATTTTGCATATTAGCAACACATTTTAGAAAGACAGGGCCCAAGTGAAAACCTGTTTGTTGCTTAGACAGCCTGTGCAAATTGAAGGGGACTAAAAATTATACAAAGTGGCACCTGGACCATGAAACAAATTGGTGATTTCATTCAGCATCCTGGCAAGCAATTGTGCATTTCTTTTATTTCATACAATTTTCATACTATTGTGCACATCACAAAAAGTATAGGTCCCAAAGCAGAGGGGCAGGCTTCCCCCACCATGGGCGGTCAGCCCAGGGCTACTGAGGACTGACTGTGCTGTGAACTGCTATCACCTTCCTCCTTCCTACAGACAGACCACACTCGGTGCAGGGGACAAGGCTGCACACAGAAAAGTTTGTGCGACATTTATCCTGGAAGTCAGAACAGAATATGAACTCCCAGGGCTGCATTCCCACACAAATGATATCACTAAAGCCACAGTGAACCTGAAAGACCAGTTATTGTTCAGTTCTAGTTCTCCACCATAAGAAAACAAGGACATCTAAGCCTACTTAAGGAAACCAGTCTAGCTACAGACTAAAATGAGCTTTGTAAGCCCATACAGAAATACAGCTGGAGACCACAGTGACTTACCAGGGTTGGCTACCTGCGGATGTCCTGTCTCCCTTTCCAGCACCCCATGTGCATGGATGGAGTAGGGTCTCGTGGCATTGTTCTTAAACACGATGTTGAGAATATCTCCCACTTCTGCCCACAGAAAAGGACCTTGAGGTGGAAAGAACGTACTCTGAGAATAGCAAAAACTGTCAACATATCTCCTGAGGATATTCCCACCTCTCTTTCACTATCTTCTCCCCAGACATATTCCCTTATAATATTTATGACGTTCCCCTCCCTCTTCTCTACCTTATCTCTACCTCCCAAAAAGAGAGCTGGAAGACAGTGCCAATTCAAGTAAGTCTTAGAAAACCAGACTGAGTTTCACAATGAGGGAAATGAAGGCTGTTACACATTTTAACTGTGCCCAGTACAACTAAGGCTTGATTGCTGAATATCACTATGCTAAATTTCACAGCATCTTGATCATGTCTTGCTGTGGTTTCAAAAAACGCGGTAATATTCAATTTGGTCTGACAGTGTCACAAATCAGAGCTGCAGCCTATTTTGAACAGCATACAGTGCCTCAGCCTTGCTGCTCCGGCACCACTTACAGTTCTGGGTTCCTAACACAGAGCTGTGTCTCCACGGACTTCCATTGACATGGTAACATGCTCCTCCTCTTCCCAAGGCCTGCCTGCTTTTGCCCCAAAAGCATTTCTCTCACAGCTACAGATCTTCACCTGCGACTCTCAGACCACTCTCTAGAAGTCACTAGTTATTTCTGTTCTACAGCCACAGAAATGCAGCTGTGAGAAATGCATTGCCTGAGACCTAAAAGAAAGTTGGCACAAAGGCAGGCAGAGAACCCAGTCTTCTCTGCTACACAGTCTTCCTGCGTTCAGGACCCTCTGTACTGCTGTCTCCAAAGCTGGCAGACTCGGACAGGAGACAGTCTGAATTTCTTCTCACTTACACACACAGAAGATGCCTAAATATTTAGGAGACCTTCACATTACAGCCCTTAGCCACTGAAGCTCTAGAGTCCAAGCCCCATTGCTGTGTGAGCAGAAGATGTACCCTCTGCACGTAACCTTACCTAGTATACCTAGGTGTTCATCACCATTTGTCCTGGCCTTGGGGGTCTGGAAAGTCCCGTCAGTGTACTCCCTGTAGACTGCTTTCTTGTACCTGGAGCCGAG
Organism: Antrostomus carolinensis; assembly: GCF_000700745.2. Lineage (NCBI taxonomy): Eukaryota > Metazoa > Chordata > Aves > Caprimulgiformes > Caprimulgidae > Antrostomus > Antrostomus carolinensis. Next base: position 36,404 of record NW_010318246.1, read on the forward strand.
CAGCCCATTCTCGTTGCTCAGAAATACATCGGCATAGCTGAGAAATGCAGGATGAGTGCTGAGATACCCAGAAGCTCACAGGGAATACACAGCCAACTTGTGGCAGGGGATTCACTAGCTGAATGGGTTTCCCAGGGACCAACTTTGGCCACAAAGGTGGGCGCAGGGACACGGTGGGGCTGCAGCTCCCACCACCAGCACCACCAGCAGTGGCACACGCACCACATCACAAGATGGCCAAGATACCCAATAGCCTTGGTCTACCAGGAAAGTTTGCCAAAGGCTTCCCCAGAAGGGTAGCTCTACCTCTCCGCAGAATGGTTGTGCCGTTCCCTCTCCCAGCGTCGGTCAGGCGCGTAGTCCCACACCACCTCCTCTGCCACGATGTAATACGTCCGCACCCCTTTGTACGGAAGGGCAGGAGCAGGATCCCTATTTCCACACTTGGAAACGAAGTAGTGTTCCCTCATCCCAGCTTGGTAGTGATTGCTCGTCTGGCAGTATATCTCGAAAATCCCTGAGGGAGGCAGCACCAACAAGGAAATCAGCTGCTTTTAAAAGATCCCAGGAAACAGCTGCTTCCCATGCAGAGCTTGTGATGTGGCTGGAATGGGTATGTGGTGGTGTGTTGTTTGGGGAGCTTGATTGCCACAGACCAGGATTAGAAGGGGTTGTTAGAGAAA
>NW_010318246.1:37098-50871 GCF_000700745.2 Antrostomus carolinensis
CCACCAAGTCCTACACAAAAATCATCTCAGTAGGCTTTCTTACTTGATAACCAGTTTATTAGATGTGAAGAAACCAATAAAGTGACATAACTGTGCTACCACTGCTGAGATGGTGGTTAAGTAAAAGATCTAGCCTGTGAATGGCAAAGGGGAAGGGACAACTGGCAACAGAGGCCATCACGTTGTGTAAATGAGACATGGTATTGTGTGCCTGTCCTGCAAACTGGGAGGACAGTTTGTAATAAATGCCATAAATGTAAATCTCCACAAGCCATGAAGGGAGTTAAGCTCTGACAACTCTCTGCTAGTATAACCCGAACAACATGTTTGCAACTTTCTATGGGTCACAGGCAGCAACGTCCATTGGGGCTTTTACCACAAATATTTTATAGGAAGTAGCAGCCTAGAGAATCAGTCTGGGACAATATGGGACAAAATCCTGTATCTCCTGTTCTTCTCCAGAATCAGATGGAAAGACAGGAGCTGTGGCCTCGTAAATGGGGCCAAACAGGACCTAAAGCACAGCTCACCCTGGAAGAGTAAACTCTGTGCTGAAGAATCAGCCACAGGAGCAAATACTACAACAGGATACTTTTCCTGCTGCTAAGTTAGATGTGCAGGCACTTACCCTTGTTATCTGGTCGCATGAAGCCAGTAGCGAACGTGTGGGGGAAGAGATTGGCTGCGTCTCTCCGCATCCCATTCACCTGCAGGGTGTTTCCCTGAAACACAGCTCCATGTACATCTGCTTCACTGCCCAAGCCCAGGAGGTGCCAGGACACATTGTCTCCTTCACACACATTCAGCCCAGGCAAGTTACCAAACATCAGTCCATTGATGGCTGCAAAGGAGAAAACAATTAACTCTCTGCAGGCAGGTATCAGCCAAGAGTTTCAATCTGTGCGCACACTCGGACAGGGCAGGCCGGCCAGTAGAAACAGAGCTTGTTTGTAATTCACCCCTGAATACGCTCAGGACACTTCCCAAGACGGCTGTGCTTCATGTCCCACCACCCACCCGCTGCCTCCAGCCTCACTCGCTCTCAGGCCAACAGCACATGCAGCTGCCGCTCCAGCTCAGCCTTCAGGAGAACGTCGCCCCATATTTTGCTGGTTCCTTCCCACTGCGTGCAGAACAGCAACAGGCCATACCATGCATCCTGTTTGATTCCTTGAAGCCATCGTCCTTCTTCACAGAAGTCTCTTCCATCCTCAAATAGTACTTTATGTTTGCATTTAAATACCAACTGAGGTTCTCATCAAACACGCTGAAGAGAAGGTAAAATTCTTTGTCGATCCCTTTCTAAGATATGATCATAATGATGGCTGTTAATTTTTAAAATGCACCAATTAACTGTCCTTACAGTTAAAGCTGTTTTGCCTGACTCTCATGTTCCCCTTCATCTTAAAACTTGGCTCATTGAGGGCCAGGGCTCTGTCCCTTTATTCATGGTCCTTTTTGTTCCATGAGAGGCACCATTTGTGGATTTTCCATGATATTTCACATGAGCAGCATGATCAAAACTCAGCCAAGGATTTGAAGCCATTGCCTCCTTCCCCCACCACAGCACTGGGATATTTTTATTACCCTAAATCCTTGAAAACATTAATTCTCTTAAGAAATGCATTCCAAAGCATGTTACATTTCCCCACTGAAAGAACAGCCCTGGCACTGTCCAGATATCAGCTTCCTCAGCTGGACCCAGGAAGACACCCTGCAGAGAGGACTAAGCGACTCCCAGTCTGCTGCACATGGGTGCAGGAGGAGTGGCCGTCTACCGCTCCCAATTAAGCATTCATTAAAGGGTTGCCTAAAATCGTAGAGCCAGAATTGCCACCTCAGGTGTTTTTTCCCTGTCCTACCTTTCCAAACAAGTCTGTCTCCGTTTTGTTTACAGCCTTTCAATACCTGCAAACGTTTTATCATTATCACAGCTCCTTCACTTAGTGGGCTGTTTATATTCACGATCCTCTCTGCTCAGAGGATTCACATTTCCACCCTGTGTAATACGTTGATCTCTTCTGCACTCCTAATTTAGCCACATCGTGCTACCACCAAAAGGAAACTCCTCGAAGTAGGATCTTCTGGCAGCTGCTTTCAGCCTCACTAGAGGCTCCCTGATCCACACCACCAGGTAGGTAGGATGGCACCAGGCTGTTTTTCTGCTGCCTGCTGTTTTTCTGCTGCCTACTGTTTTTCACAGTAAGGCTCCGCTTATCTGTCTTGCACTCCCCCAGTGTATTAATTTACTGCCTTCCCTAGACTTACTGCCATGAGTAGACTATCCCCAAACGAAATGCCAAGAGGAAGTTCTGGTTGCCTCTCAGATTTCACATCTCTTTCATCAAAAGCGTAAAGACTGACATGAATTTTCACATGCTTTTTTGTAGTCAGCTCTACTTGAAAATTAACTCATCTTACAGAAGAAATAGGGCTCACCCAAACATCAAAGCACTATATCACTCCAGCAAACCACCTGTAAGTAAGTGAAAATGACTTTTCAATGTTTCTGAGACTGCAATGAATATTCCACATGCTCTGAAAGCAGCCTGCTATGCAAGTCTCAGGACAAAAGGTATCTATAGAGTCACATCCAAGGTACAGTTGTTCAGCCAAGTTTGCTATGAGTTTTAAAGCAGAGCCCAGAACTCTAGCCATTCCCATCTGAGCCCTGGGCACCAGCTGCCCTGATGTTAACCTGCCTCATGGCTTTGATTCGACTCTCCTGGACTCACGCTATTGTACGTTTGTTTTCATTATGTTCCTTAACATCGTGCCCATGCTTCCTTTCTCTACGAGAAAACAACCTGGTAAGACTATGGCAAGAAAATCCCTTTTACCTGTTTGTTGTTGTCATCCAAAGTGCCCGGCTTGCAGATGATCAGAGGCCCCACTAAGCCCGAACTGGTGTCTTTGACGGGATTCGCAGCCGAGCTGTACATCCAGGTCAGGCAGGGAGGGTCGCTGGACGTGGGCCCAACGTGCTTCGGTACAGTCCAGTGGTACGTAAAGTTGTGCAGTGGTGCAACAGAAACCCCATTCTGGGACAGACCTTTAAAAGAGGGATTGGCACAGTTATTCCCAAGGTCCCTGTACAAACTTGGCTACATCTCCTCACCAGCTACATTCATACTGGGCTTTACCTCATCCACATCACTAAAATACTCTGCATCTCCAAGGCGTGACATGGGCATGTTTATAAGGCTCACAAGGAGCTGCTCTCAGTACCATGTCAATTCCCTCTGGTGCTATGGCAGAGACGGGCATGGTGACAGGAAATAACGAAGCTGATCCAGCTGCAGCTGGGGAGGTGAATGCTGGAAGTACATGGGGTCTCAAACAGAAATGGTCTGAGCTTTGATTTACAATTTTCATCTGAAAAATAGCACCTCTGGAACCATAATCCTTCTACTCCCTCCCTGGGCACCAGTTCAGTGGAAAGTCTCCTTCAGCAAGACCTCAGGCAGGCTCAGAGGACCAGGCTGGATTCCACCTAGTAGGACATCCAGTCCTCCCTGGCTGCAGAAACTCCCCAGCACAGGGGACGTAACAGGTTGTGGAGGTCCACCACCAGTAGCATGGTATTAATAGAAACCCAGACTGGTTTGGGTTGGAAGGGACCTTAAAGATCATCCAGTTCCAACCCCTCTGCCATAAGCAGGGACACCTTCCACTAGAGCAGGTTTCTCAAAGCAAGGGAGCCACAAACCATCATGGTATCGCATCCCTTCCCATGCTTTCCCATAGGACACTCCATGAGGCTGGATGCTGAAGGGCCAGGAGGCTTTGTTAAAAAATGTCACCAGGATGGTGTCTCCAACTTCAGCTTTGATCACTGGACCTACACAAACAGCAGAGAGAACAAGTCAGGAACAGAGCAACTCCCAAATGGCCAAGCAAACCAAGGCAGTTTGGGCCACCTTTCACACAGGCTGAGGGGAGCAGAAGACACAGAAGAAAGGTGGATGGTCCCGTGTGCCAGCACTGCCTAAGGCCATCCAGCACTGCCATGCAGGAGCAGGGGCTGACAAGAACCATCTGAAAGAGTTTTGGGTCTGCAGGAGAACTCAGAGAGGCTTCAGCCCTCCATGACATCAGCATCATTCTCATGGGCACTAAGGATTGGTGCAGCTGGATGACTCCTACCAAGTATCCCCAGGTGTTTCTCTTCTTCTGATTGCTGCTTTTCCTCACGGAAGCTCTCATCAGTATATTCCACGTACTTTGCCTTCCAATAGACTCCCCCAATTCGGTCGGGGCTCCGCTTGAAAAACTGCTCAGCAGGGCTAAATGCAAAAAGCCAATGTCAGGTCACTCCTATGAAAATCAGCCCTGTTCTTCTGCTCCCTCCCCACAACCCCCTGGTGATGCCAGCAGCATCTCCAAATGCAGCAGCTTTTCAAACAAGGACAGCACCTCTGGTTTGGAACAAGCACAGCTTGTCTCCATGAAGCTTTTTTGTCCTCAGCCTCATCTACCTGCTGTGTTCAGGGAGCGCCTCTGGCACACAGCCCTCTCCCAGCTGAACCAGCCAGGTTCAGTGGCACAGGTCTGAACAGCATCTCTGTACACGATGTGCAAGAGAGGGCAGTGAACAAAACTGCAGCACAGTGAATGGAAAGACAGTGCTGAAACACCAGCTTCTTCAGAGGCCAGGGGACACTGCAATCAGAACTGAAAATACCCCACACAACAGCTGTAAAGAGAGACTGATTTCCTCTGCCACCACCCTCTCCAAACACACAGACAGATGTCACACGCCTTGCAGGAGAGGCAGCTTAGTTACAGGGCCAGCCCACAGGTCTAAGGAGCTTTCAGCTCTAAGGTCTGCAAGAGAGATGCTGCATGGCTTTGGGTAAATCATTAACCATTCTGCATTTCCCCTTCTCCATCTGAAAGAGGTATCTCCTCTCCAACAGCTTCCCAGGGAAGGGGATGGAAGGGGGAGAATGTCTTTGTTTAGCCAAAGTCTGAACAAGAAACCACTCACCAGCTGCTATCAGAACCACCTGACATGTGGGATGGAAGGCTGTCATCAAGGTCAATGCATTTGATTTCCTAGAAATTGCTTGCTGCAGCAAGCCTACGCTGAAGCCCATCTGCAGGCTAGCTCTGCCACCCTGTGTCTGCTGCAAGATGTGCCTTCTTAATAATTCATCAAATATATGGATCTGTTCCTCGGCCAGGCACAGCAAGCAGAAATGAAACCCAGAGACAAACGTGGCAACTCACAATCTGCAGATGCTGGGACTCCTGGTGTCTGTCGGTAAGGCTATCAAACACAGCACACTTCCACGCAAAGTCCCCTGAGGTACCCAGTACTGTCCTCAGCACAGTCTAGCTACAGCCACCTGCATTTCCAGGTGAGGTCATCTGCCTTCTCAGGAAATGCACTCCACGTGAATTGCAGGCATTATTTTGATATGAAAGAAATTCCACGTTTTCCTTAGCAGCCTCCCCAACACAGACCAGAGAGCTCCAAACACTGCCCTCACCCACCAGCCTCTTCCTTACCTGCCTGCCTCACTCAGCCGTTTCCCACTGCTTTGGTCGAGCCCTGAAGGTCCATAGTCCCACTGCACTTCCTTCACAGCTATGTAGTATTTCCGAACTCTCCCTTCCAGGGTGGATGCTGGAGCTGGCCGAGAACAGGGCCGGACTTCATAGAGTGCTCCCATCCCAGCTGTCCAAGACATGGCAGAAGACACACATACTTAACCCCTCGTTCAGTTTGATCGAGCAACAAACACAGTTCCACCTTCCTATCATGAACTAACCATTTCCTCTCCGCTGTCCCAAAAGGCACATGGCTGGGAGAAGGTGATTAGGTGGTTCCCACAGCAAGGAGTCTTTTTGTGCTAGTGAGCAGAGCTTCTCACCTTAGACACTGGATGCTATGGAAGTATGGACAGAGAGAATAGAGCCTTCTGCTGCCCTCAGATGTACCATGCAAGTGCCTCTTACAGAGCCTAGAGCTCTTAAGGCACCACCTCATCTCAGCTTTCAGCTGCACCAAACTTACTGTCTTCACCACTGATCAGCATGGAACTTCACACCACGGTACAAGTCATCCCCAGTAAGTCTGGCCAGCACATTAATAACCAATCCACCCCAATAATCAATCCACCTCAATGTATAGAAGACAATGAATCCCCTCATTCATCTGGGGATGCTGTTAGTGGGAATGCTGCCCAAGGCACCGTGCCCTACCACACTGTATGTCATGGGACCACGCTGAGAGAAAAAAAAAGGGAGGCCACAGAGTGCAGGACATATTCCAACCTCTGCCTTACCTTGTATGTGATCATTGATCTGACAGCTCAGCAGCCACCTTCCCAGGTTACTGGGGATCATGTCTGCTGTAACAAAAGTGGCTGGGAAGAGACTGGCCACATCTGTCCTATGGCCTCGAATATTGAGCATTTCTCCATGGAAGTAGGCAGTATGAACATCAATTTCATTGCCCATCCCGAAGAGATGCCATGAAACGTAATCCCCAGCACACATCGTCACCTCAGGGAGGTTCCCAAACACATAACCATTAATAGCTGCAAAACAAAGCAAGTCAAAAATCAGAGATTAGAAGAGGGGCTTTCACAGCTTCTGCCAGCAGGTCACACAGTAGACATGTTTGGAGGATGGACCTAACGACAACTCATCCTCCTCTCCTTGTTCTGGGAAGCCCAGCTCCTCACTTCATTCCTAACATAGTGTATTCAAAATCTCCAAACAACTAACAAAGGCTCACCCAAAGATTAAATCAAAATAACACTTCTTTTTTTCTGGAGTGGTTGCACTGTCCCTGTGATATTGCCACGATCTCAGAGCTTGCTGTCTCCCCTCTCCCCATACCCTGGCATACAACAGCAGAAAGTGACACTGACCGTGCATTTTGTTGCTCTCTTGGAATTCCTCATCCTCTTTGTCTACGGAGCCTGGATCTGTGCAGAATGATGCTATGTTCTCATCCAGGTACCAGCTGAGGTTCTCATCCACCACACTGAACATCAGAAAGAAATCAATGTCCACATCCTGGCGTCTTTGAGAACTGCCAGTCAGTATTCCTGGGGTGAAAGAAGAGATGGATGAATGAACCCATGCAGAAAAGCAGACATCAGTCAAGAGATTAAAACACCAATAGAAGAGTAACTCTTACCACACAATTCAGATGCTTTCCCCACCAACCCAGCACAGCTCATTGCAGAGTTCTAGCAATCTTGCTCTTTTCTAATACATCCCTGCTAACATGTTCCTCACTCCCAAGCAGCTCTGCCACTGCATCACTGAACTGCAACATCTTCAGTGTTCTTACTCCTGCTGAAATCAAACAGGCCCCCTTTTTTTTAAACCCTGGACAAGATTCCTGCTTTTATCAGGGACTCCAACAGCACTCTCAGATCAAGAGGCCTACAAGCTCACCTGCCCCAGCCACTAAGAGATAAAAACAACATTAACAACCAGAATCCAGCTAGAACACAGGTACTGTCTTCTGCAGTCATGCTGCATTTTCCCATGAAGCTGGGAGCTGCCCACCAGAGTATCTTCTCATCCTATCCTTGTCCAAGTCATCACAAAATCTTCACAGTATGAAATCGCAGCCATCAGCTGCTTTCTCTTTACCTTTTTTGCATGTAAGTAACGGACCAATTAACCCAGATGCAATATCCCTTGGTGCATCAATATGAGAGTGGTAGATCCAGGTCAAGCAGTTTGGGTCATCAGCAGTTGGGCTGTGATCTTCAGGGACAGTCCAAGTATAGGTATAATTCCCTCCTGGGAAAACAGCATCATCCTTCTTCTGATCCTGGGGGGACATATCGGGATACAGGGATCCTAGAACGATTGAGCAATCACAACATCCATTCAAGAAGAGCAGAGATGTCCGCACATGTAACCTCATACCGAGCTGCTCTCACTCAGTAGAGAACTGCGTGCACACACTTAGGTAGCAGATTTCAAAGCGAGACTCACCATCCCAAGGCTGAAATAGTGTTTAATCATCATTGTCTCACAGAGAAACTGAGGCACAGAGCCATTGTAAGGCAATTTGCTGAGTAAATGGTCCAGCAGAGTCAGAAAGATGATTCCCATTCTGCCTACTGCTACTTTGCCTTCAACTCTGAGATGTGCCACAGTCAGTCTCACCACAGTCTCTAGGGTTGCTTCACATAGCAGCTCTTTGGTCTCACACTTCACCATTCTTGTGAACTCCCTGAAGCTCATCACACTCATGACTCTTATGCTACAGCAATTCAAATAATTATTAGGACTCTTTTCCTTCTGCACCATTCTCCCACTAGCAAGCTCTGGAGGATCTTCTAAAATCAAGAAATCTGGGCTGTCTACTGTAACACCCAGGTCAGGAAACTACTCCCAGCCCCATGAACCTGCTAACCCAACACAGGTGACTTCACTAAACATCTGAGAGCAGTGGCTTTCCAGCAGCATAGCTTTGGGCTAACCAAGTCTGTGGCTTTACAGACATGTCTCCTCAGCGCATACTCCCAAGTTCCCAGTGAGAAAACTCTGTCTCCTTTAGGGCAGTGGCTCATTTACCTTCAGAGTCCTTTTCGTAGAAAACACCGTGAGGATGGATTGTATACGATCGACTGGCAAAATTTTTCAGGTGTACTTTAATGGTATCCCCGACTTCTGCTCGGATGACAGGTCCAAGGAACCCCAGCCAGCCAGGTTTGGGAATCTCAGTGGTGTACATGGAGTCTGTGTATTGCTTATAGACAGATTTCTTATACGTGCTGCCCACTCTGTCTTTGCCAGGCTGGAGGAATGTTGAAGCCTTGCTGTTAAATTCAGCAAAGGGAAAGGCACTGTGAGTCATGTGTGATAATAACAGCTGGTCGATAATACAGTAGAGTGACAACGACAAACAGCTTTCCAGGTAAGTCCAAAAGCTTTGGCATTACAGGGGACCGCCTGTGCTCCACCCTAGCAGGCTCTAAGCCATCCATGAACTTCCTCCTCCCACACCTCTGACTGCCGTGACATGGATAACTGCCTGCTTGGGAAACAGGCAGCGCTGGTTGTTGGACAGTTGGACCCTGGGACCACAGACACAAGCACAGACAGATACCTGCTGCCATGCACGGCCATGGCCTCATCCCAGTACTTCACAACTGGACTCAAAGTGCACCCCGAACAGAGGAGTACAAATCAGGAATGCGAAGGATGGCGCTTCTCTGACAGTCACATGTGGGTGACACAGGGAAGACCAAAGCCCTTCTCATGCCTGCTTCAGCCTCCACTGGGCTTTTAGAAACTCACTTTAGTGTCTTCGTGGCATTTGCAGCTAAATCACAAGAGGGGGGAGGGGAAAAAAAAAGTCTCCTGAGCTCTCTGGACAAAATTCTCAGTCTAAAAGCTGATCTTCTACTAAACAGATTCTGAATTACTTGTAGAGCGGCAGACAAGTCAGGCAGGTATGGACCCCAGCACGTAACCAGCTCCCAGAGTTAAAACCTCATACAGGTACTAAAGTTCAACTCATGAGTATATTTGCCCTTTATGGCTCTTTCTGAAATAGATAAGAGATGAATCATGGTCCAGGTATCAGTGAGACCAGCCTAAATGAAAGCTGAGGTCACTCCCCACCCTTCCCCTTGAGTATCAATCACCCTGCAGTAATATAAGTAGCCCTGAAATACAAACTCCAATGCCTATCTCCAGAAGATGAACAGCTGGGACCAGAACATTAAGCATTTCCCTTGTCATTACAAACCGTGAAGGGCTGGGCTCCTAGCTATGCAATCTGGAGCTCATCCCTTTGCAAAGTCATCCCTGCAGCCTCTGTAAGCAAAGAGTTTACAGATAATTCATACTTCATTTTGCAGATCTGTCTCTTTTTCCCCCCAACATAGTCTATTTCTTCCCAACAAAAAAATTCTTCAACCATTTTACTACCTCTATCATTCATCCTGACATCACATTCTTTTCTGATTGCTAGCAATCTTGTTTCTGCAATCTGTACAAATAAGCCCCATTAGCTAACTGTTTGCAGTGATAGAATAGTTTTTAAATGGCTTTTAAGTTTAATGGCCTTGAATTCCATTTCCTTGTCTTCATATATGAAGAGAGAAAGCAAACAAAAACCACTGCATTCATTATCACTGCAGGAGTCAGTGATAATATCTTTATTAATCCCGAATTTTGGGGGGGGTTTCTTTTCTGTGAACTAATTTAAGTCTATTCAGCATCTCCAGAAAACAGAGACTTTTTCCACGCTAAACTGACAGACCTTGATGTTTTCCTGTGAACCCCTCCTACTCCTACTTTGCTGTTTCTGAAAGACAAGTATAAACCTAAGTGTTACTTATTATGGAGGGATAAACAACTGAGAGCAAGTCAAGAAATGCAGCTTATTTGCCATAGAAAATGGGGGGAGGGAGCTACGAAAAGCATAAATGCCTTTAAAAAGATGTGGAAAGCTATGCAGAAAAAAAAAAAAAAAAAAAAAAAAACACCACTCAAACAAAAAACACCAAAGAAAAAGGTTTGGTGTTTTGAAAACTAAAACCAAAACCTGTTTTTGTAGTGACTCAAAGTAATTATTGCAGTTTCCAGATTTACTTTTGCAACAAAAACATTTCTCAAACAACTCCTAAAATTGCATGCAGGAAGTTCCATTAAGCCTAAGGCTTGAAATTCCATTTAAACAAAAACAAGCTGTCTCTGTGAAGTCATTTACACCGAGGTGAAAAGCCATCATGCCTCAGGATACACAAGCTGATCACCAGCTGGAACTAAGGAAAATGAAAGCCCAGGGCAGAGCACTGCACAGTCTGTTCTCTTCAAGAGCTACTGGCACCAGTCACTGGAGGCTCCGTTAAACTGACCATTCCTTTTCCCACTGATACCATTTCTATGTTCTGATGATAAAACGAGTTAACCATTAAGCTCATAAAGATCAGACATCTATTAGATCGTGTCTCTTGCTTGCTTAGATGCCCCAGAACACTTGGATTAAATTACTCATAAAATCACTATTTTAATTCAGTAGCAGATGAAATTCTGACTGAACTAAACTTACAGGTTCTGTGCAATGCTTTGGTTGGCAAGTACGTTCCTTCCTGTTGGAGCATAGTTCCAGTCCTCCTCACGGATCCCCAGGTAATAGACACGGGTGACTCCTCCAGCAAACGTGGGTGATAGCATGGGGATGTAAAGCAGCAACAGCCAAAACAGTCCCATCACAGCCTGAGGTGAAGGCTCCTGTGGAGGTTACACCTACTTGGGAGGAGAGAAAAACAAAGGTAATGAAACAGAATTAGAAGATGACCACAGGGTCTGAAGGTAGTGGACATTTTGAGAGGGCATGAAGAAATCAGGCAGAAGTCCTACTGGGATCATTATTCAAACACACCTGGGTTCTGAGACAAGAAGGAAATCACTTGAGTCCTCAGCCCAAAACCTCCCACCCTGCTGGCACACACCCCCTGGGAAGGGCAGGGGATGCTTTTGACTCAGCCGAAGAAGTGGCCTCCTTGTCCACAGGGGTCAAAGTACACAGAGCAGCTTCTGGGGAATACGTGCTCAGGGTGTGGGGCGGCTGTCCCAGGAATGGGAGCAGCTGAGCTGGGGAGCCCATGTGGACTAATTTTTATGTCCTCTTACGTTAAGGGTTTTTTCCAGCAACATCAAACCCAAGGAAAGGGCAAAGCTCAGACTTTACACCAAGGGCAAACAGTGACTCTTGAAGCTGCTTGTGAAAGCTGCCTACTGAGACAAATCCCCGCTGCGTCAGCCACCGCTTCTACGTGGCAGAGTCCCTGCTTACACACCAAAGCTCTGCACCGCAGCATCAGGACACCTATCAGATAAACCAGGCGCGACCAGAAGTCGTGGCAGTCTAAACGCCTTGTGAATGTGCTCTGGCCTTGAAAAAAATCAAGGACAAAGTCTCTGGGACAATGTTACTGAGGCTTTACAAAAGTCCCGCCTGGATCTTGGGCTGGAGTTTGGACACGACGTTGCACGTACCTCTGCAGCAATTTTAGGAAACAGCAAAACATCTCTCAATGAAGGTTCAAAAAAAAGAACTGACTCTGTTCTCACAATCTCTTTACAGCCACTAATCACCACTGAGTTACTCTACTAGTGCAAGGTGAAGGGGACCGACAACCTTAAAGTCTTTTCCAAAAAGTTAATTTTTCTTTGAAATATATGCCTTGATTAAGAAAAAAATAAAAACCAAACCAACAAAAAACCTCGCCACAAAGTTTGTATCATATTCATCCCCGAACCTCAATACTTTGCAGCAGAACCCTTACTCCCAGGACTTCCCTTTCTGATTCATTAATAGCACAGGAATTGAGAATGAACGGAAAATCCAATTTCAGTCTATTTGGTAAATAACCTGTTACTGAAATCACACCAATGTAGTGTTAAGAAGCAGGCACTTCTTTATCACAGCACTGGGGACGTGGGGGATCGCTCCACCTAATGTGCCCAATCAAGCATCAAAAGTCATCAGTTTTTATACCCATTTTCTATCAATCATCATTGTTACATGAGTCCCTTTGCATAAAAATGCATAGTATGCTCACCTTTAAATCTAACCTTTACAACAACTGGTTTCATTAGCTACATAATCTTATCAATATTCTTACCCCAAAAACAATCATTGGTCAATTCTACTCAGCACTACTGATTGAAATCCTTGATATTCAAATCCATATGGGAAGGGGAAAGGGTTTCCAAGCAGCATAACTGGTGTCCATGACAGTCTCCTTAATTTTTGTCCTGGTGTGAGCTGGGCCAGAGCTGGTTCTGTTCAGCAGCCAGAACAGCGCTGGGGTTTGGGATCAGCTGGGATTTGGTAGGAGAGAAACGCTGAGCACATCCCCATGATGCATTTGTGTCCCTGGCAGTGAAGGACTTTGTGTTTGTCTGTCTGCAAGCGCAAGATCTCAGGGGTGAGGAATATTGCCATGGATCAGCTCCATGGGCATTGGGCTCTGCCAAGGGGCTGTTCCATCTCCTGTCCCCCATGGGCAGGAGATTCATGAGGGGCTCTTCCTCTCTTGCTCTCTCTGGCTTTGGCTCGGGCTCTGGCTCTCCCGGGATTGCGGTTTCGGGTCGGGATTGTCGCTCCTGCGGGACCGTGATCTGGGAACGGGCCGGGCTTGGTCGGCGGGTGGTGAGCAATGGCACTGGGCATCACTCACTTCCATATTTTGTTACTGTTATTATTATAATTACTATTTTAATATTAGTATTATTTTAAGTTTTCTTTTATTTCTATTATTAAACTGTTCTTAGCCTTCTCCCCTATCCCCTGGGGGTGGGAGGGAAGCGGGTGAATGGCTGTGTTGGCTGCTGGCCCAGCGCAACCATCAGTTTCTTAAAACACAGCACAGAAACTCCAGCCATTTCCTGGTGAGGTTTCTGTGGTTGCCCGTTTCAGACCTCGCAGCGGCGTCTGTGGTCGCCTGTTTCCAATTTAACAGTTTTAACTTACACATTACGCTTTGCTACTTTGCTGCTTCTTAACCAAACTTAACTCCTCCTCCTCCTCCTCCTCCTCCACGACCTGTACCGTCCTCAGAAGCCAACGATGATCAATTATCGCTGATTCCAAACAGCCACAAACCAAACAGCCACAAAATTCAGCCGTTGGGGGAAAGCTGAAGTTGAATCAAATCTCGATTATTTTATCAGAATATTTGCAACAAGCCCACTTCCCTCTGCCCACGGGGAGAGCCTGACCCGACACCTGCCTGCAGAGAAACCGGGACCCAGGAAAGAGGGAAAAATCAG
>NW_010318247.1:0-6043 GCF_000700745.2 Antrostomus carolinensis
GCAGCCACTGCATCTTCAGCTCATCTATTGACAGTGGCATAGCCACGAGCAGCACAGAATTTTCCAAACTGGAAGATGTCTTAAAGGATCACAGCTTCTTCCAGCTTTGAACAAAATTTTTGCCTTTTTTTTTTTCTGTGGCAGAGATAAAAAAATAGTTTATTATTTTGTGTTTGTGCTGGAAATTCCATGCCACAGTCCAAATCTGCTGGAGAAATAAGGAGTATTTTCTAAGAGGTAAAAAATATATTGTTAAAGTGAAAAGAAAACGAGGAGACAAAATGAAAGTCCAAGGTCACATAGCTGTACTACAATGGGTCAGAGAGCTGAGCTGAGATCTAAGGTGTGCTGATGCTTCTCTATCTTTGCAACACTATCAACTATCAATTGTCTTTAGCTTGGCCATGAGGAAAAGGTTCAGGAGTATTTTCTAAGAGGTAAAAAATATATTGTTAAAGTGAAAAGAAAACGAGGAGACAAAATGAAAGTCCAAGGTCACATAGCTGTACTACAATGGGTCAGAGAGCTGAGCTGAGATCTAAGGTGTGCTGATGCTTCTCTATCTTTGCAACACTATCAACTATCAATTGTCTTTAGCTTGGCCATGAGGAAAAGGTTCTTGAGACAGATTTCTCTATCTTTGCAGCACTGTCTTTAGCTTGGCCATGAGGAAAAGGTTCTTGAGACAGAGGGTGGTGGAGCACTGGAACAGGCTCCCCAGGGAGGTGCTGATGGCACCAAGCCTGACAAGATTCCAGAAGCATTTGGCCAAGGCCCTCAGGGACATGGTCTGAATGTTGGGATTGTCCTGTGCTAGGACCTCTGAGTCCTTTCTCATTATCCCCCATGTACCAAGCAGAGTTAGATGGTTTGCATACAATATTTGTGTGCAAGGTCCTGCATCCTTCACTCTTTACATCACAAAATGATTAGGAATGCTAGAAAGCATTTTGTTGTATCATAGAATCACAGACTGGTTTAGGTTAGAAGGGACCTTTCAAGGCCATCTAGTCCAACCCCCCTGCCAGGAGCAGGGACATCTTCAACTAGACCAGGTTGCTCAGAGGCCCATCTAACCTGACCTTGAATGTTTCCAGGGATGGGGCTTCTATCACCGTTCTGGGCAACATGGGCCAGGGTTTCACCAACCTCAGCATAAAAAATTTCTTTATATCTAGTCTAACTCTCCTCTCTTTTAGTTTAAAACCATTATTCCTTGTCCTATAACAACAGGCCCTGCTAAAAATTTTATCCCCAATTTATATACTCTGTCACATTGCAGTGTGGTAGTTTCATAATATTGTCTCTGACTATGTATCTTGTCCTGTATGGAAAGAAAATATATTCCTGAGAGGGTTTGAGTTACAAAACCTCACTACATGGGCGAATAAGCCCCACCTGCAAGATACCAATGTCCTATACTCTGCCCTTACACTTCAGGCTCTGGGACATATTTCTGCAAAAAGATATTGTACAAGCATGGTCTGTCATGGTGGAGTGGGAAAACAACTTGGAGGTATTCACAGAAATAGTCTTTTTAAAATTATTTCTTTAAATATTTAAAGAAAATTGATCCTGGAAGGATTATTAAATAAATTAATAATTAGCTAAATAATTACATCATAGCAATTGCTTATTTTGTTTCTTTAAAAGAGCTCTTCTAAAGCTGCTAGACTCTAAACTTATCCAGTGTGAGCAGAAATATGACACAACCCAAATTGTTTGTGTTTAAATTTGTTTTAATGTGGCAGCCTGTTGATACAGCTACTCCAAACTTACACTGAGGAAACCATTGGCACAGTTTCTCCCACAGTTAAATCAGTTTAAACATTTTCCATAAATGATTTAAATGTTTTCATTTCCATAAACATAAAAAACATCAGCAACATTTTTAAACTTTCAATATTTTTTAATGAAATGTTCAAGACTTCATTTTAATTTATAGATAAAAATGCAAAACCCTCTCAAAAAAATGGAAAATGCTTCATAATTGTCCAGTGGAATAATGAGATAAACTGAGCTCATGAACATTTCAATAAGAAAATATGTTATATTTTAAATAATTTAAGGATCATGGCACACAGTGATAACAATTTAACTTTCAAAGCATCTTGTCAGTCTAGTAGCATGATAACCACAGTGGTCCATACATGGTATCTTTGCAATGAAAAAAATATTCCATTTTGAATGCAAAATTTTCACAAGATATATCCAGCATTTATCATCTATTCTTTGGTGATAACTGTTAGTATTTATTATTTGTGCTACAGTCATAACTACCTCTGGGAATGTAATTTAACATTGTAAAAACACGCAGAGAGATAAAAATCATCCCCTGAGGAGTTTACAATCTACTTTTTTTACCATAAATACTGGGAAATGTACTGTATTTAGGTGGGATATGTACTGTATTTCTCCTTAGAAATGTGTTTTGGGTTCATTTTGATTTGGTTTTTAGCCCTTAGAGTTGGCTACTACCAACTCTAATTTAACAGCACTGACTATAATGAACTTTGTGAGGATGAGGATGGGTGTCACACAGGAAGGAGGTTGTGGCTGTCCTAGGTGGACACCATGGGTGTTGTTCTACGTTAGAAAACAACCTACATTTGACACAGAAGTTCTTCCTGTGCACATTTTCTTTAAATGCATCCTCTCACGTGCTTGGGTTTCTACTGGGAACCACTTCAGACCCAGGATTTTAATATCACATCCACTTTACTCAAGCACCATATATTACTCATTGAGTGTGGTTCATCCTTGAAATAGACATATCTCCTACTACTGGCCAAGGAGAAAAAGCAACCAGTCTCTTTCTGATAATGGATCAAACATTGATTAAAACCTAGACTGGACACGGGGCCCAATACACCATGCCAGATTGTTACCTCTCAACTGCAAGGGAATATCTTGAGAGAGTCTTTCTAGCGTGGAGAGGGGTAAAGAGTACCTTGTTCCATTAAAGACGGGGTTTTCCTCCTGAAGATTTTTATTTCTGTTATTTCTATGCCACTCTAAAGTCATATAGGATTCTTCACACCTAGGGAGATGTGCATAACTGTATTAATTTTGAAAAGAGAAGTTGTTTGGGTTTTTTTTTTCTATATTGGGAAGTTTAAGGTAAGCTGGTTTGGACAGAGGCCATTTTAGTCATGTGTTTGTAAATCACTTTAATTGTGTACCTCATCCATAACCAGGCACTACAGCAACAAGATAAGACAGAGAATAATTGGTGTGTGAATTCTCCTTTTCTTCAGTCTCCTCTATTTACTCCCCCTGTGTTTCTTCTGCCACTATACCCTACTCGAGAAAAGGATTAATGCCAGTCATGCCAGGTTCTCTAACATTATGATACCACCTCAGAGACTGACCTCCAGGGTAGATATTGCTCAAGGAATAATATGAATTGTATCAATAAAGGTGTTTGTTGTCAGTGCTGCAGTTACAAGGTGCTCAGTATAATTCAATACCTAAATGTAAAGATTCTTATTGTTTTATATAGTTTTATATAGTCTGCATGTGCTGTCTGTGTGTATAATTGTATAATTTCAATGTTAGCAATGGAAGAGGTCATTTGATTTGAAGATCTTGCAATGGATAATGGTTTTGTCAGTGTTGGCTCCTGATGTTTTCAACTCACTGAACCAGAACCTCTCTCTTCAATGGGTTCACAGATCTTGTCATGTTTCTGACGGGTTTTCTGCCCTACCTAGTCCTGGGTAACCTAAGACAAAATATTTTTGCCTGATTTCCATAATATTTTCTGACTGCAGTTATTGTTCCTTGATCTTAGCATTGTTTTGAAAATGAGAATGAAAAATCAGATCTATTTCAATGTGGAATCCAGTTTCAAAACAAATTAGTGTTGGCGAATGCCCAAAGTTGAAAATTTTAGGATTCAGATCCCACATTTTTTCTTTTTTTTTTCTTTTTTTTTTCTTTTTTTTTTCTTTTTTTTTTCTTTTTTCTTTTAATTTTTTTCATCTTTTTCCTGTTTTTCTTTTTTTTCTTCTTTTCTTTTCAAAGACTCATATTACAGTAGAAGTTGACTGGAAAGAACATCTGGAGGACACCTAACCCAACCTCCTGCCTGATGCAGGACTGTCACTAGCATGAGATCAGGTCAGCAGTGGCTTTTATACAGTTAGGTCTTGAAAGCCTCCAAGTCTGGAGACGTCACAGCTACTCTGGGTGACCTGATCCAGTGCTGCCTAATCAGGAAGTCTCTATAATGTCCAGCCATTTCCCAGTTGCCAGAGCCAAGAAGAGTTTGGCTCCACACTTTTAGAATTTCCTTCCCACAGAACCTCTCAGGCAAGGTTGGCCTCTATAAGGGGTTGCTCACCCAACCCAAATTCGTAGGCTTACAGAGGAGGAGGTTGGAAAAGCTCCATGTAGGCTCTTGGGTCACCACAGAAGGTAGTCAGCATGAGTTGTTCTTGGTAAACCCTTGTTGGCTGAAGGACTTCTCATCCTACCCATATTAGACAACAAATAGGTATGTGTTCTAGGACCTTTCTGGAGACTGCATCAGCCTCCATCAGCTGTGCTACAACTGGATATTAACGTTGAATATGATACACATCAGCTGATCTACCTCTACAGAAAAGACACCAAGACAAATGGAGCTCCATTTCTGTGGGTTCTCCAAGATATCATAACCATCTCATATGATGTTGCACTACTTCACTAATTATAGCAGCAGCTCTATATCTTTTTTCCTCTTTCAGGAGTTTTTAAACAAGTTCTTAGCTTCCCAGTCAAACATTTGCAGTTCAGTTTCTCCTGGAGCACTAGGAAAAAAAAAAATTAAAAAAAATAAAAAAGAGCAATCATTTGCTGGAATCACGAGCAGCTAATTTGCTGAGTTTAGTGGCAGGAAGCCTGAAGATAATCAATCCAGTTCTTCTCTACATATATGAATGCAATGCAGCATGCTGAGTATGGTAAATTATGCTGTTCAAAACAAGATGAAAAATCTTATCAGGTGAAACTGGAGATAAATCTTCACTGGCAGAACATTACGCTTCAGGATATCTCTAGGTTCTTGGAAGACTTTCCGAGTGTCTCACATAGTCAAAATCCAGGCACAATTGGATAATGACACTGAATTAGGATATGTTTATGTTTTTATCTAGAATAGCAGTTCTATTTGTGGCACAACCTTCTGGATTGCTGCAGTTTTTCCTCCTCCAAGTTCAAGCAGTGATTTGGACATAACTAAGTTCACATGGAAGTGTTTAACTTTTAAATAATTCCTAGTTCTTTTCTGATTCTTTGTTTTCTTCTATGTACTTTTTTTTTTGAGCATTATCTAGTTCTTGCTTATATGAAATATAGCAGTTAGTCTTCTGTGCAGCTAGCAACTCTTTTTTCTCTTTCATCCAGCCATATCCAACCAGATTTCTTAGATACATCCATCAGTAGAGGTACTTTACTCTATCAAGCACAGAGCTTAGCTCATTTCAGGCACTGAGACAGATGACATAAATGTGAACTGAGCTGGGCAATATAAAACTGCCTGAAATCCTTTTGAGGCTGTATAACTTCATAATTCTCCTGAGGTTCACTGAACAGTCATCTCTCTCTTTCTTTTCTCCTTCTTTTAGGGGGGTTTAACTGACATGACCAAAACTCATTCACTGGAAGTAGAAAGGAAACAACCCTACTGTATATTTTACAGCTAGGTTGTAATTGGGGAACTGCACTTTACTAGACCTGCTATAAAACCCTTTCATTGACTTCTGAGCAGTGAAATATACAGAGACTTCAGATGGAAAAAAATAAAAACAAAAATGAAAACAAATAGAGGAACCATTTCCACACAGTTGGCATTTAGGGCTGTACTGAGTCTTTAAAGTGAAACCCTGAATAGAGAATTGATTCACAATGTCCTTCAAAATGCCAAGGAATTATGACTCTTCAAGGTCTGGAAAAGGAAGATTTGGGGCAGTTTGTTCCCTCTCTGGTATTAACAGCTTGCTGCATGATGAGACTTCTTCACAGCTATCTGTGATACAAAGCTGGGAGGAGTGGCTGACAC
>NW_010318249.1:0-106790 GCF_000700745.2 Antrostomus carolinensis
CCCTTTCTTTTCCGTTCTTTTTTCACAGCAGTACTTTTTTCTGCAGGTTTCATAATCTTTAGCTTTTGCAAATCATTTGTTTGCAAAGATCAACAATTGCTGCTTTGTTGGGAATTTAGCAAGCGTTCATTAATCACTGTCTGGAGCTCCTTGTTGTTCTCTGTGTATCTTTACACAACAAAGATTAGAAAATGGTGATTAGTTCAGCAAATCTGTGGCTCTCACTTTAACTTGTAGTAGTGCTTTCTCTTCCTACCAGCTTGTGCTTCCATCTCTTCCAGATTTCATCATTTTTGCAGGCCTGTGCCATAAGCATGTTCAGATATAGCCTTTCTAAGAATGGTGCTGGGGAGGCAACAGGTGAGGGTAACTTTGCCTTTTGAATCAGCTTCTGATTCAGAACCCAGAGTGATGGTAGGGGGAGTGCCAACAGAGAGAGAGAAAATCCAAAGCCCTGGCTCTTTTTAGTCATTAACATTCTCTGTCTTCTGTGAGATTAGAATGCAGCTCTGAAGTCTGTTCTAGCCTTACACTGAAATAATGATGTGCTTTTTCTGAGCATTTGGAAACTGTGTTAGGTAACTGTTGAGTCCCATTTCAGATGTGACTTCATTCTTAAACTGTACCATTTTATCCATCTGAGTAAATTTATGTTTATAAAGTATTTTCGGTCTTGGAATGAAATGAGGAATGCGCAAAAATTCCTAAAGCTCTCCACTCATAGATTGTTACTGACTTTGTGCATTGCAAAACAATTTAAATACTACATTGCTGTTATCCTTCACCTTTATGCAAATGTTTTTTTCATTACTGAATCATTTCATGGATGTGATGCAATCAGTGCTTTAGATGCCTTCTAAATTCCCCTTCACTACACCACATTTGGGACAGATTTCACTATTTTATCTGCTTGTAGGTAGAGTCACATAATTTCACTATGCCTATCTTGAGCTGATGATCTAAGTCCACTCTTGAATTCTCCATCATTCTTCAACTTCTCTAGCTTGTGTGCTTTTTAGATTAGCAGATTTCAGAGACTTCAGAAGCACTTCTTGAAAATTATTTTTTCTCATTTTTTTAGCTCCTTTTTACCTTTCCTCAAGTTCCTTTTGATAGGTGATTTGCAATACCATAGTGCTCTCCTTATGGTGTCCTAAGGGCACATTCGTACTGAATTAAGTATCTTAACTACTTTTTCTATTAAGACAGTCTTTTTGTTCTTCTGTAGTTCCCTTCTCTGAGCTGATCTTTACTTTTTACACTGGGATTTTGAACTGAAGTACATTCTGGTCACTTATGGAATGGCCCTCATTTGCAACAGTTCAAACAAGAGCTTGCATGCCAGCAGAATCAACGGTTGCACCTTCTGTTATGGACTCCTTAGGCAGGAGTTCTATTTATTAATAGCAGAAACCTCATCCTACACCATGTGCTATTCTGCAGCCACCATCTTCTACTCCTCTCCCTTCCACTGCCCACTCCTGCCCCCACTTAGCAGCAAGAAGCTCACTTACAACCATCTGTATTTGAAGTGCTAACAGGCTGATTTCCTAAAGGTTCAAATGAGCTCTATCCTTCCAGTACAGCCTTCTTGTTTCCAGCATCTAATGTGTCATACAGATGTGTCTCCACTCCATGATGAACATGAAACCTCACTTTTTAGCCAAGCATTTTTGCATTTCTGTTTACAGTCCTATGTGTTATGCAAGTACATTACTACACTGAAGGCCTTATCTTCAGCTTTCCTTTCAGGGTCCTAGATTTCTCTCTAAAACCTTTCTATTGCCTGTTCCCTGTGCTACTGGTACCCATGGAGAGCAGAAGTGGAGGCTTCTTGAACCCAGTGCTTCTTACCTGGTGATCCAGAACCTTTGTTCCCTTCATATGACCTTTGTATCCAGCAAGCAAGTGACTGTATGGTACCCTCTGGTCTTGCAAATTCACCTGGCTTAGGTGCCAGTCCTGCTGTAACAACCCACCTCTTACCTTCATGGTGGATCCTTGGTTCCAGAACAGAAGGGTGCATGGCCATCTTTGGATAGAAGGGCCTTGCCACTGCAGTCATTTCCCCATCAGTGGTCTAATGCCATTACCTCCTGATGCATGATATCATGGGTGTTAGTCTGGATTTGATCTTGTTTTATGATGTTCCTGATAATGTCCTATACCAGTCTGATCATTCTCTGTCTCAGAGGACTTGTTTTCTGTGTTTGGAGACCATAATGCTCACCAGTGTCTCTGAAAGTGCTACACATGACCCATGGGCTGTGTTTCTCTGAGTTCTTTCAGTCCAGCTCCCTCAAAAAAGTTCCCAAAGACACTGTGTCATGCTGTGTCCAGGCTACTTTCCTAGGGGACAGGTATTTGTACATGAGATACGCAATAGACACTTTCTTGCTGGAGCTCGACCTTTATTTTTCTATCTGGATGTGTAACAGTGATTGTTTAAGATGGTTTCTGTATCACAGTGATTCACCTGACTGGCAGATTTCCAGATGTTGCCAAATTCCCCTGCATCCAAACTTCTATTTTATCTTCTCAGCTCACTTCCATTTATGTTTCAAACAGCTCTGCTCGCTCTATGCTAGGATTTGCTTTGCTCCAGCAAGGGCTTCTTGTCCTTCCTCTGGTTTCGGATTTTAGGCTGCATCTTTCTTCCCTCCCTCCTTCCTGCAACCCCCAGTGCTTTCCTGAGTGAGTTTCTGTCCTTGATCTTACTCACAAAATTCAGAGGTAAGACTGATTTTTTGTTGATGCACAAGGGACAAAAGAAAAACATGTAAATATTTTATGTTGCACAAAGTGATATATATTCACGTAATGTATTTTAAATTCCTGGAAAAAAAAATAATCTGTTTTTTGAAAATAAGAAGAGCGTTCAACAATGTGCCACAGACAAAACAGAATTTCTGACAGTTTTGATTTCCCTTTAAACAAGCACTTTACTGGGGGAATTGTGTTAGGGGCTTTCTTGTCTTTAAGTGTCAGTTATAGAATACGCAAAATCCAAAAACCCAAATAGGTCACAACTTCCCTAGTTTCAGGAAGTCAGACTAAAACCAGCTATTTCTTCTGATCAGGAATCAGTCACACTTAACCTCAAGTTGTGACCTGACTCTCTCTTATCTTGCCACCCTTATATATAACAAGTGTCTTGATTTAAAGTCACCCCATTTTTTAGGGTATTCTTCGAGTTGGCAAGGCTTGGATGGGTCTGCCTTCTTTGGAGCATCTCCAAATTTGCTCCCTAGGCATTTCCCATGATCTCCCCTGAACTCTGAGACCAGGATTCTTAAATAAGTTGTTATCAAGAGCACCAGGTTGTTGGCTGGACCATGTCAATATACAATATCCAGTATTAGCTTTTTGTGTGGACAGTTTATTTCTCCCAGAAACTGAGACCTCATCCTTGCTAGACTGAATAGCTGTAACCACTTAGGGCCACTGGAACAAAAGCCTTATCATCCTCAACAGAAGTAAGCAAAGTGCATGTGCACTGTTACCCTGTCATACCAGGAAACTCCCAGTTTAAGGAAAGGCAGTTCCGAGTTAATTCCGTAATTGGTTTAAAACATCCTAAGCTGTGAGTAGCTTTGTGGTCCTTTAGCTATTTCACATAAACTCTTCCTGAGCTTTCACCCTCAGATTTTGTTTTCCATTACTGTGGCTACATATTTGTGTTTGGTTGCAATATAATAGTACATTATTCAGTTTTCTTTTGCTCAGAATAGATGACTTGTGTTTTCAAAGATATTTTATGTCAGAGTGAGTTCTGCGTAAGGAAGGATACGTAGCTGCTGAACACTGAATGATTCAGCAGTGTTCCAACAGAACAGACTTTGACATATAGATGTGTAAATGACATGAGTTTTTCCGATGTACAAGACTTGAAGCATTGATTCAGTTACTTATTCCTGTTTTATCTTGCTCTATTTATTCGTTTGTAGCCTGGATGTTTTCCTAAAGGACTGTTTCCGACTTTAGTTATATATTTCCAGCAATTGTAAATCTTCTAACTACTGTTTCATTATGATTGTCTTGATGTTTGTTTATACTACAGAAAAATGAATGCAGATCTATAATTTTGATGTTTCTTAGCCTCTGAATCCTCTGTCTGGAAATTTTAATATTTTAGGAGTATGTTGGGGGTTTTATATGTATGAAATCTGTTAGGATTTAGTTTTGCATTTCATACTGTGCCTCATGAAATGTGACTCAAATTAATTCACATATTTTCAGTTTGTGGGTTGTCATCTATTCCGGGAGTTTGTTGAAAGGTTTTAAATTAGGCATGATTATTAAAGCTTGTGGAAATTATTGTTATTACGTTGTGGAAAAATTATTTTTTTTTAAAAGAATCTCTTTAACTGATCATTCTTATTAAGAAAGTGGAAGAGGGAATGAGGAGCATAGCAATGAAAGCCATGCACAATTCTTCTTTGGAAGTCTTCTTTGCAGTACTGCAGGAGAAGGGCAGAGAAATATAAAAGAACTACAAGAGTCAATAAGTAAAATACTCATATTTGCATACAAATTCATAGTGTGTATGAAAAAGAGCATGAAGCAGTAAGGACAGTGGATGGCAAATCAGGTATTTCAAAGGTATGATAGTTGAGCTACAGCAGTTTGCAAGACTTTTTCTCTGGTCACGTGTGAAAAAATGCATTACAGAAAGCTAAACCGGATAACATGCAAGGAAATATTCTTCAGAATTAGTCAGAAGATGGACAGGCACCCTCTGTGCATTAAATTTTGCACAGAAAAGCAAAAGCTAGTTAAAATTTTCGGTGTGGATTGCTGTTTGCAAGAATTTTGCTGTTCCTTTGGGTATCCAGAGTGTAAATGTTTTCCAGTTCATCTGAGAAACATTTGCTGAAAGAATGTAACTAATTGTGTTTATCTAAATCAAGTTTTTACTCTTCATTGAAGAAGCAAATTGCAAAATCTGAAAGTAATGGAGAAGTAGCTCAAATAAGCCTTTGTTGCTGTTAAAAATAAATTTACAAAGTTTTTCATTAACTTAAAATGAATATTAAAAT
Source organism: Antrostomus carolinensis (assembly GCF_000700745.2). Lineage (NCBI taxonomy): Eukaryota > Metazoa > Chordata > Aves > Caprimulgiformes > Caprimulgidae > Antrostomus > Antrostomus carolinensis. The sequence continues at coordinate 5,040 of NW_010318249.1, forward strand.
ATATAATTGGAATTACTTTTATACTTTGACTTTTCTCGATCCAGTTTATGGTATTTTTTCAATGGAAAGACTAAAGCAGGAAAAACAAAGCCAAAGTTCAATGTATTAGAAGTGAACTATTAATGAACAAAGATGAGCAATATATTAGAAAGGGATTACACTTGAGAAGCGCTGCATGCTTGCACAGCTCAATACTGAGAGCGTAGCTCCTCTAAAAATCAGATACTTTTCTTCTTACTTTTAATACATTGTTCCAGATATTAGCGTAATGTTTAGTCTTGTGCTTGTGTTCTTTTAGGTAGCTATTATTTCATCATGTTGTTAATCCAAATCATACCTGCTATCAGGAAAGTATTTGCTTCTTATTAAGACAACACTGTTCGCCAAGACTTACATGCTGAACATGATCTGTGTCTCCATAATCTCTTGCAGAGACAGAAGAACTTTGAATACTGAGAATGCTTCAATCCAATTTACATGTATTTTTTTCTTCTTCCCTGTAGTATTAACAAATTTTACATGCATAAATACAAGATAGGACTAATAGGAAGTTCTGATATATAGTATTTAGAATTTAAAAATGATTAACTGTCCAACCATTGGCCTAACCTTGAATTTTATTTCAAATTTTGCCTTTAAAATTTTTAGAAATTTTATTTTTGAGACACCTCATTAAATTTAATCTTTTTTTCCTTTAGCATTTGCTGACCTGTAGATGCAACCAGTGTTCTCAAATCTGGAATTCAGTTCCCTAATCCCATCCCATTTTCCAGTGGATACAAAGTATTTCTCAAATTATCAATGAAATTCCAAACCAGAGATGTTTTATCTGATTTTTATTTTTCTTAAAAGATTTTCTACAACTCTGATAATTGGGCAATTTTTAGAAGTAGGAAGAATATGAATGCAACATTTAAACATCATTAATCACAAAGTTAATCTGTCTAATGAATAGATGTGTGACTGATTCATATGTCAAAGTGGTTTGTCATTTGTGGAAGAGAGAGAACATAATAAAAAAATTAGAATTTCTATTTGTAAAATTTTAAAATTCGTAATAGATCTATTTTTATAAAAACTAATTTGAAATTCTGACATATTAGCAAGTCCTAACCTTTACTAAAATACTTTTTATCTTTAAAAAACAAGCAGGTTTTAGGCATTGTCCACAATGTAATGCACTAAACCTGCCACATTGTAGTATGGGGTTATGATGTATGATATCCCTAACACAGGACAAACATTTTTAAGCCTACCCATAGCATCCATCTCAGTCTTTTGGTTTACTCCTTTTCTCATGACAAAGAGTGAGAGGGGAAACCTTGGTCTGTAGGGCTGCCAGGTTTCCCATTGATCTGCCATTCGGTCACGTAGCTGTGAGCAACACTCAGCTCTGCTGGCTTAGTTGCTCCTTAGCCCACACTGCCTGGGATCTGATTCCCTCCTTTCTCAATGGCATAAATATATATGCCAGTTCTCAATCCATAGGCAGCTCTTTAACTGGGAAAGTATTGCTTGGGATCAATTAAGATGATACAAGTTTCTGGAGTCTTGACATCCTGAAATCAAGTTAGGCAGAGCTTAGAAATGGCAAGAGCTTACAGGGGAAGGAGAAGAATGTAACAAAGCTGTCCAGTTAGAATGCCCCCGGTATTGGATTACTCATGCAGACTTTGCCAGTTGTCAGTTCAACCTGTGAATCACAGTGTTTGTTACACTCAAAGAACATTTATTTCTTCCTGAATTTCCCTACCAGCACAGCAATTTCCGTCAAAACATCTGAAAAACAAGTGAAAAGTTTTCACTTTCCCTCCTCCTTTTTGAGGGAGTGGGAAATGAACTTATCATAGTATCTATCTCAAAATGTGGCATCAGTGGCAAAACTTGGGGAACAAATACTAAATTAGGAATAACAAATTGCTGGGACTAGATAACGTTCATCCAAGAGTAGTAAGAGCATTCAGAAACAAAATAGCCAAACTGTAGACTATAGTCGGATGATCTATTCCTCTTCTATCCCTGAGAAGCTGTCTGATGTGATGCCTGTTTTCTAAAATGGCTTCAAAGTAGGTCTGAGCAGCTCAGATCCGTATTGTGTTTGCATCAAACTAATAGAAATAGCAATGAAAAAAAAAATAGTGATGCCACAGCAAAAACAGATGAAATTCATTTTGGGTAAATACAAATTGATGTATGTGGAAAAAATCCTGACTTCACACGTATAGTGATGTGTTTTAAGCTGATACAAGGCAAGAAGAGGATCTTGTGGTGATAAAAGTTCATTCCAGTAAGTTCATTCTATTAAAATGGCTGTTCAGTGGTCAAGAACAACAAAAAGGAGGTGGTGCTTGGAAGGAGTGGTTGAGATGAACCAAGCATTAGCCAAACCCAGAATGGCATTTCCTACTTTCTAACGTATAATTCAGCATGGCATTTTTGACAACTTTGATTTAGCTTAACGAATTCCTTTAGTACTTCAAATGTTAAGTCCTGAATTGCCTCCCAAATTTGCCAGTGTCATCTCCTACCTGTTGCAGGTCTGTTTATCTTCATCAGATCTTCCAATGTCATACTGCAAACTTCAAAAGAATACCCAGAGATCTTAGTTGTATCGAAATAACAAGGATCTAAAGGTCAAAACCCTTGATGACAACCATGTAATCACTCTGAACATGATGTAGGGTTAATATTACCATTTGTGAGTAAAATAAGCAGTGGATTAATTTATGTATTTTGTAATTTTTTTAGATACAAAAGATAAAAAGTGGTTTTATGCCATGTATCAGGAGAATCAGAAAGTACCTGTTCTTTCACTGCTGCTGTTTTCAAAACTGTAGGCCTGAATTTGTAGTGCGGTAGAAGTTTTTAGTCTCTATGCAATACTTCACAAAGTCTTCTTAAAACCTCATCCACCATTAAGCCTATTTTCTTACTGGAGAATCTTTCCACTCATAAAGTGGATGAGTGAAATCTTTCCACTCATCCACTTTTTTATGAAATTAAATTGTCAAGAGTTACCACATCCAGTCCTTTCTTGCACAGAAGTGTTAGTCCTTACGTCTGTCCTCTGAGCTTTTGCTTTGTGAGTCCTAAATAATGTTAAGTAGGGTGCTTCAGATGGCTTTTCACATCATATCTATGGTTCTCTATGATCAACTGCTGTTTTCCCTACTGCCCCAACAGTGCTAGTCTAACCTAACACAATTGATTTGTAAACAAGTACAGTGACCCAGCTTACATCATCCACAGCAGTGTTCAACGTTTTAAAATGTGAGATAAGACTGAAGATTTTAGAAAAAAACATCATTGTCTAGATAAAATGTAGATTTGTACAATGAAAACATTGCCAAAAAAAAAAAAAAAGAGCCCTACTAGAAAATCTAAATACTCATTCATGCTGTTTGTGGTAGAGATAAATTTTAATGTCTTCACACTCCAGAGCAGCAAAGAAATCCATTAGCACACAGATTCTCACAGTCATTGACTGTGTGGGAAGATACAGATGGGGTTTTTTTCTTCATTGCAACAATATCACTAACAGCAGGAGCCGAAACATACTATGTCATGTCAACCTGAAACAAATTAGGATTTAAGAATCTAATAAAGTTGGGATTGCTCAGTAGTGCAGTTTGCTAACAGAATGTCACTGCACACAAATGGTGGGTGTTCAGAGTTGGGTTGCTCTGGCAGTTAAAAAACATGTATTTCCCCATTGAGCCGAAATGCCAGCAGCTACTCTGCTGCAGCTTTTAGTGTGATACACTGATCCCAAATTGTCCTTGGCACTGGGTGGTGAAAGAGCTGTATGACCAAACAATTGAACTGAATATAAGTTCCATTAAGAAAACTATCTGGTAACCACACCAAAAGCTTAAAATCCGCCTAGTTCAGTGGTTACCATGCTGTAAGTGACTGATGCTGTAGCCGTCTGTATTGCACAGATTCAAAGAAAAACATGTTGATATATTCTGTGCTATACTTAATGACAAGGCTTTTTTAAATCTTACTTTTTTTTTTCTTAAGAACTAAAATATTAGTTATATTATTTCTGTATATTATTTCTATTACAGTGAGAAAGAAGCAAAAAATTTAATGGGCAGACTTTTCATTTTATTACCAAAAAATGTAAACGTTTGCATTTGTTTTTCATACATAGCCAGAGCTAAGAAACATTTAAGAGCTAAATAGCTTGCTATGCAAGTGTCTTAAACCTGATTTGAATTCATGGTCACAGACACGTGTGCACAGTCGGGGAGGGGGACGTTATACAGATATGTTAATAGCATATACTGTTGCTCTTGTTTTATGAGTGAAAAAAGAAAACTCATATATATAATTATGTGCTGTATCAAAAAGAGATAGTTGATACAACTCCAAGTTCAGCATACTCTCTAACAAATACTGCAAATGCAAAGCCATTTTATCCTTCCAAGAATTGGCTGTCCTCAACTCAGTTGATTTGTGAAGGACACAGCTCTCTTGTTCCTGAGCATCAACAGTGCATGTTAGAAATGGACATGACTCCTTTGTACAAGGGTAGTATCAGTTTGACCTCCTTCCTCTTGCAAAGATACTGTTTAAACTGCTGTGTTTAGAAATGTAAAGACTGATAAATGTATTAGATGCTAGTTTTTCATCCACTTCAGACAACTCCCTGTTCTTGAATTAGCTTAAAAATATGAACTGTTTGAACATCAGTGTCGTATATAAACTAAATGTTTTTACAACTGCTTTTCCCAGAAAAAAACACGTTAAATATATGTTAGAAAAAGTGTGGATCTTCAGGGTTTAGTTGGCTGGTGCAGAAAGACATTTTTTGGTTTTGTTCTTCTTTTGCTTAACCTCCAGTGTACAGGTTTGTGCTTTTTTAAAATCAATTGATGGTAAAGCTGATAATGCTTTTATTTTTTTTTTCCCCCTAATTCTGTGCCTGATTAGAGAGTTGAACCTCATTATCTTCACGTATACTGGTATTTCCACAGAATTTAGCACTATTAATTGTCAGTTTCAGTGTGGGTGGAAAGATTTTAGAAAGAAAAGAAAGACGTGTCTGTAACTTGTAAAGTTTTCTGTATCTCTACCTAAGATTGATCGATATTGAAAGGAGAAGAAAACTCATCTGTGCTACTTTCACATCCTTTACTGAAATAAAAACAGTAGCACAACTTCTATATAGAAAGTGAATATTTTTTTTAAAGACTGAAAGCTAGAGTAGAAGGTTATAGGGAAATGCAGAAATCTTGGTGATTAACTGAAGAAAACTGCATGCAGCGCACATTTTCCAAGCTGACTGCACATTTCACTGCTCCTTGGGGGCATTTTATGGCACCTCTTTCTTGTGTCTTAGGAGCTGCTGGTACTGCCTTGGCATCCTCTGCCTGTATGGTTCAGAAAGCTGTCCCAGGACTGCAGTGTTCTGCAGCTAATTGCTGCTTCTCTCACTGGATCTTACGGACTTAAAATCTGTTAAGTCCCTGTTCTGCATAAATGTGTTGTCATCTTTTCCATGTCCTTTCATCTGCCAGTGGTAGGACAACATTCTTAGAGCAGATAGTTGTAGAGGTTTTTTGGTTTTGTTTGGGGAAGGGAGAATAGCTGGGTTTTTTGTCTGCTTACCATGTCTACGTCCACCTTTGAAATGGGAATTTGGGTATCAACAGATACTTGAAGGACAGCTTGCTCTGAATTTACCTCGAATGAAGTCTTTACAGAAAGCAAGTCATTATTTAATTTTTTCTGTATAGTCTTTTAACTAGTCCTTAGCTTCTAGCACTGCCAAATGAATCTCACGTCACAGAGAACCATAAGGTTTTTTAAACTGTATCACTCTCATTGACACTCAGTTGTGTGCTGGATGGTCTTACTTCTGACACCCCATCTGAGTTTTGGCAATAATAAGCCTTAAAACATCGTTATGCAGTATGGTTCTAAACAGATAACGTGAAATTATTCATAATTATTGCTTAGTACTCTGCCTCCATTACAAGTCTCGGAAGTGTTTGAATTCTCATGGATTTTTAATTTCTGGGATTTCATTACAAACATTAAAAACACATCAAGATTTTTACATGACTCTAGAAAACCTCTGAAGGTTTTAGAATAGAAGGAGATATGTGACATTCTGCAGCTTTGATGTTATGTAGTGGTGGGTGCCATGCTTTTTTTTTTTTAAGAGCAATGTCATTGCTCTTCAAAATTTCATGAGCTCTTATCTCAACAAAGTGGGGTTTGCCAAAACTGTTCTGATCATTTCAGCAGCTACTTCAGTCGGTGCATCGCTTAGGGCTGGACTTCCCTGCTCCAGTCATGGTCTGAGTGGGCAGATGCAGGTTTCCTTCTAGTGGAACATTCAGCAGCTCGGACAGACCCCTGACTGACTTATTGTCTTCTCTGGCGTTCACGTGGCACAAAGTAGTCTTGGAGGGTAGTTGATCTGAGTGTTATCTCCTCCTGAGTTTAAACAGGGCTTCAGACTGTTCAGATTATGCTGATTCATCACAGTAAACTATGGTATAGTTCTTTGATTTAACACTTTTATATGTAGGGAACTGCCTGTCAATTATTCCAGTCATTCCTGGAGATCATGGGCATTTGGCTACCCACCAAAGAAACTGGCAATGGGTACGTTTTTAACATGTGGGGCTCATAACTGTACCTCACAGCATTTCATTGCCTTTTCAAGCAATTTTTCCTTAAAAACCTTACTCTGAAATGTGTGGAAGGCAAGAAACAGGTAGGCTTGCAGTATGTCAATAAACTCTTAAAGTTAGGGAAATGTTGTTTGGCTCATGAGTGTTACAATCAACCGCAGATAGTCTTGGAAAGACATAGGAGAAGGCTTAATTTGGTAATAAATGTGTTCTTAATGATTACTTACCAGAACCATGAATAAAAGATCTGAAATGGCTTGATTAGTTCAGTTACCTATTTCCTGCTTTAGTGTTACCTCTTGATCGATACCCCAGAGCACTTCTACCAAACTCGTGTCCTCATTCCAGGATCTGTTAATTACTCATGAAATAGACACTCAGTGTATGTGATCTCCAACTCTCTTCCCCAGAATAAAAGTGCATATCGTGTTCCTGGTTCTCCCTCATTTACATTGTACTTTCCTTGTGAAGCAGGCCCCTGAGAGTCTGATGCTGTGCCTTGTATGGTTGTAGCTACCATTTATGAAAAGAAGTACATTGGGCAAAATGCAGTGTCAAACTCTAATGCATAAATTGCAATTAATAAAATACACAGCGGTGAATTTCAACTAAAAGATAAACTCTTTGATAATTTAATATTGTTATCACTTAGAATAGAATAAAACATGCCATGTGGCTTCAATTTAAAAATTAAAATGTCTGAAAAGTAAATCTAGTGCTGAACAATCATGTTGATAACTAAAATTTTGACAGTTCAAAATGTTATCCCTTTTTGACCCATAAAGAAATCAGTGTCAAGGCTGGCAGCATTCTCCAGACTTCTTACCTGGTTACAGTGGATGGTGAAAGCGTTTTTATGGAGGATGGTGGGAGTAGTAGTTAGATGTTTGGTAAACTGAGATAGCTGACTAGACAACCGTAAAGGCTGATAGGTATTGATGAGTCTGGTGAGTAGTATCAGATAAATACTCAGCTATACTGTTTGCGCATCTCAGACCTGTTCAAGATTTGACGTAAAATTGCTGTTGAGAGTATGTAAAGTAAAACCCAATTTTTCAGGCAGATGACTCTTCCTTTTGATATCTCATCAGATGAGCCATTCCATTATCACATTAAAAACCAAGAGCAAGTCTAACTTGCTAAAACAATCATGAAACTTCCCCAAGCTTGGTAAGAAAACAGGTAAAATGCTGGCTTAAGGTGTCATTTTATTAAGTGCTATCGTCCGTATCTGTGACTGACCATTCTTGTAGCTGCATACACTGGAATTCTTTTTAATAAGCTGAGGAATTTTTTTAAGCCTCTCTCTCTTTATATATGTATTGTGTATATATTCTGCAATCAGCATCAGTTCTCAGTACTGGGATATGAGAAACCTACTCCAAGGAAATTCTGGTTTTAGGGCAAGAGGAAAACACATGACAACATAAATGAAAAACAGAACCTCTTTAGGCATGTGAAACAAATTGCCTTTTACTAAGCTTCTCTCATTTTCTTTTTGCACAGTGCTTGCTTAACAAATTGTAGTCAATAATCTGCCTCCTGATGGTTTGGTTTTTGGGGTTTTTTTTGTCTTGGATCTTCACCCTTCTTGAAACCATTCAAGTCTCAGTGACTACTCTGCACTTCTGTGGCAGTACTGGTAATAATATCTTGCCCTGGAGTTAATGATTTCTACAGCAAGCGCTCAAAAATCTTTTGGAAGAGCCTTTCAGAAGGGCCTTTTTTATAGGTAGCAAAACAGATGTATAGAGAGATGAAATGACGTGGAAAAGATAACAATACATTTATGCCTCCCATTTCCTTGTCTCTTGCTGTGCTTACTCTGCATGATCTCTGCGTGACCTACAGGATTTTTTTCTTAGTTTAATTCATTGGGTTTGTGGCTGTGAGTATATTGCTTTGCTTTTATCTCATGTCTTCAAGCCATAACTCTTTATCTCGTGACTCAAAGCTGCAAGACTGAAGGCTGAAGCTGAATTTCTTTCTTCTCTTCTCTTCTCAGCGCTCTAATGCTCTGGAAAGAAAAATTGGCAGAGCTAAATAGCTGTCAAGGAGGAAGAACAAGACAAACATAGCAGACCAACATTTTCAAAATTGGGTAGTAATTTTAGATGCACTAATTTTGGGTGTACAGTTTGACAAAGGAGTCTCATTTACAGCCAAACCTCAGTAGTTTGGCAGCCAAAGTCATTAGCATCTTTTGATAATCTCAGCTACCTTACTATTTTTTTAGATAACCTGATTTTAAACAGATAGCTACAATGAAATTGTATTAGAAAAGATAAAGCCTCTTGGAAATATGACTAGTTTTATTGGTTGTGTATTTTGGTCTTAACTTTAACGAGAAAAGTTAACCTTCTAGAAAAGGTTATTACTTGGCTTCTGACAAGCCATAGCTTTTAATTTCCGACGTGTAACTCCAGTTCCAGGGATGGCTTTAAACAAAAGGCTCAGCTGCTGTTGGCTTTGTGTTGCAAACTGATAGGAGCTGCAGAGCTGTGGCTGTAAGCAGATCTGGATGGTGCTGGTTCAGAAGAGGCAACAAGGTGCCTGTCATGGGAGCATCCTCCTGTGCAGCCCTGGGCTGAAAGACAAAGCAGGTTTTACTGGTGCAGATCTGGTCAGCCATGGCCTCGCTGCCTCCCTCCCCAAAGGGCACTGCCTCAAAATCGGATTGCATCGCTCCCTGGGGGGGGAGGCAGAATGAGCAGCAGGGTGGCTTCCTTGGAGCATCATCTTCAGTTTTCCTTGTGCTTTTGAAACCTCTTGAACTGGCTGTGTTTATACAGTCTGGAGACAGTAGTCAATGTGTCATTTATGTCTGAATTAAAAAAAAAAAGTTACTTTATAACCTCATTTATGATGTATTTCCTTATCTTAAATTCTAACCAAGCAGGGTTTGTCTAGTTGTACATATTCCTAACAAAGTAAAAAGTTGAAATAGGTATTGCTGATTGAATTTTTAGGACCTCTCCTCACATGTGACGTTTCAGCAGCAGGAGTCAGGGACTGATTAGTATGCAGAGATCGTTTTGGTCCTGGTCTTGCTTAATAGTACTAACCTCAAAATAAAAAGTTAATTAGAGCGAGTAAAGTTATTAAAAGTGCCTGTGTAATTTAAAAGCTGAAGTCTACATTTTCAGGAGAGTCTTAGGCATTTTGGAAACCTGATTAAATTAAAATCCTTTATGAGGTTACATGAAAATAGGGCTTTGGCTTTAAATCACCTTGGTGATTTTGAAAATCTTGCTCGGTGTCTTTCATCATGTCACACAAATGGTAATCCTTCACAGGTGAAATTATCTTTATACCATTCGTAACTATGGAAGAGTGCAAGGACATCATCACCAGCAGCATATATTTAGTCAAAATCCTTCACAGAACTGAAGAGCACTTCAGATAACAGTTCGTTTTAAACTACCAGTATTTAGAAACAGTTAGATGAGGACATAAGAAGGTGTTTTTTTCATTTCAGTTCTTTACTGTCAAGAGAGACTCATGACTGTTTGTGTTACTGTAGAGGTTACATTTCATAGCCCAGATGTATAAATCTGATATATGCTGACACCCAGCTCATCGCAGGTTTAGGCAGGAGAACAAAATGAGTCAGAGGGTTGCTGAGAGGAGGCAGAGTCTTTCCTGCAAAACTTGTTCACATCAAGCACAGCAGTACTCAGGTGCTGTTGTCTGCATATCCCCGCATACACGTTGTCCACATTGGCTGGTAGAAAACAAGTTTGGTGTAGTCAGCCTGAGTAGTGGGGAATAAAGTGTCTGTAAGAGGCCCAGTTGTTACTAACTGGGGTTCTCATTGCAAAGTCCTCACCAGCAAACCAAAGATTAAACGAGCCTGGACACATATCTATCTTTTAATCTACAGTGACTCTCTTCAGTGGGAATTGACTGTCTGTGCTTAAATTAATGTAAGAGATGTGAGACCATATGCATTTTCTTTGTGAAGGAAACTAATGCACTGAATGGGATAATGAGTAATCTGCTGGCTGCCCTTGGTGAGGAGGCTGAGATGCAGTGACAGGGGATGAAGAAGCTGCGAAGGACGTGGGACCACTTCTAGTGAAGTGGCTGAGGGACATCTCGAGCCCTTTAAGTGTTTTGCTTATCTTCTGCGAAAGCATCTTCAGATGCTTGTGATAGTTCAGCTAGTATTGAATTCGTATTCTGTTTGACATGTACTATCTTGTTTAATGCAGCTCTGCCTTGTCTCCTTTTTCTATTTGTCTAGAGTATCCTTGGTATTTAAGACCAACCCTTATGTCAGCTTCTTTATTAAAGAATGCTGCGGAAATTATGCTAATTAAGCTGGAGTGTAATTATGGGCTAGAAAGATTATTTCGCAGTCAGAATTGAATTGTTGTAGATAAATGTGCATTAACTTAATAGTGTGCAGCTAATTAGTTTTGCTATTTACTCGTAGAAGTTAAAAAAAAAAAAGATGTAATCAGTTATACAAAAGCTTGAGAAATGAATATATTGCAAAGCCAATGGGAAGCGTGCTCTGAATCTCTATTATTGTTTTGCTGGAATTTTTCTCAGTTTTAGTATTTGGAAATTACAGTGGGCACAAGTACCTAATTCACATAATTCATTTCTACTTAAAATATATATTGTACAAGTCAAATGTGTGGTTGCCAATTTGACAGTTATGTATCTGTCATTTATACTGAAGTGATTACAACATCAGAGTGTCTTGTGCTCTCCACAAAAGGTAAAATATTTTGGATCTCATTATGTAGCAAATGAAGGTAGAGACTTTATTTGCTGCATATATCTAACTTCACTTTTTGTGTTTGTCAGCAAGCTGAAATTTGTGTTTAGGTTGTTTTAAGGGAGGAAACACGCTGGACATATACATTAAATACCACTTATAATGTTACAGGTGCATAGGCGTGATAAAGTACTGAAAACCAAAGAACACAGAATTACTTGACTCTCTAAACCAAAGAACACAGAATTACTTGACTCTCATCTGAAAGACTGAAAGCCTTGAGGAGTTTGCCAACAAACATGTAATTTTGTATGTTTCAAAAATACTCATGTTTCTTGTACATCTCAGACATTCATGAGTGTGCAAAGAAGGCTGCAAAACATTCTCCTTAATGTAAATTAATAGCAGCTTCTGGGAAAATGTAATATAGTCAATTTGATTTGTGCATGTAAATTCATATAGAGGATTCTTTATAAGCCACCTCTGAACATAATATTTTGTCCATTGACTTCAGAGTAAAAGAGACTCCAGTATAAATCAAAGTAGTGGTTTAAAAGTGCAGTTTCAAACTGAAGCGAGGTGTTCTCTGAACTTCTTCTGCAGTGTTGCCTACAGAACCTTGTTGTATGATCACCATTCTTTATGCTCAAATGAAAAAAACGTAGAAGAGGGAGATATTTTTTATGAAACAGAGAAAAATCATTTCACCAGCCTATACAGTGATTTCTCCACTAATAAATAAATAACACCAGATATAATAGCCTCTGTTGCAGAACAGTTCCATGGCTTTTCCACACTGAGTTTTAATGAAAATGGATATCAGTTTCATTTTTATCAAGTTATATCAAGAACACTGGCTTCTATGCAAATTCATATTTGCCATTAGAAGAAAACTTATGAACAGCAAGTATTGACATGGACCTAAAACTCATACTTTTCCCACTCCCAGTCTCCCCTTGTGCAAATAACACAACTGAAAATCTGTGGACTTTGTTGTGTTTGAACTCGACTTTGAAATTTGCATCAGCAGTTTGAAATGTGAATTTGAATATGAATATGAATTTCAAACTCATACAGATTTGCCCTAAAATGACCGAAAATGTAAAACTAAAAATGCATACAAAACACATTTTTTCTGCTTGCTGACATCAGTGACTATTAAAAAAGGGAAAAAAAACAAAGGTTGCTTCTGTATCATGTGTGACAGGCGGTTGATTGTCAGCCCAGACAGAGAGGTCTTGTGTCTGTTGTGTGCAAGCATGGTCCTGTCTTCCGTAAAGTAGGTGATGCTGTCCAGCCTTGATCCAAGTGTATCTCAGGGGAGGAGAGGGAAGGAAAGAACTGGTTATCTGATGGGGTTCAGTTTCTGTGAATGAGGGATGATAGAGATGAGTGGAACCACCTGTCATTACGATTTCTTCAGTCTAGCAAATGTATTCATTTTTGGGAGCATTTTAGAGCAAAATCTAATTTCTTAAGTGATGGTCTACTTGAAAGCAGATAGATTAATATAGAGTACACATGCTACATGACTTGCAGAATCAAAGTCTTCAACCACAGCTTAAATGTCTTTTAATTCCAAACATATCAGAAATGTATTTTATAAACAACTGTGGTATCATTTGCTTACTTGTACGTAACCATGATCTCAGCTTGGTCACTGAAAGCTGCGGCAATCATTCATGCTGGAGCTACAGCTTGTAAATATTGGAGGTTTTTAGAGCTGGAGTCGATGCCGTTAGCTGAGCACATAGAGGACAGTTTCAAAGTCGGAGGGAGTGGCATTGTCTTTTCAGCTTACAATAAGGAAATTTTTGGTGGGAAAAGGTTACCCAAAGTCTGGAAAGGAATTAGCTCTGAGGAAAAAGGGAAAAGTGCAATTCACAGTCTGTACTTCTTGCAGTTGGCAGAATATATTGCAGGTTATCACACCAGCTAAATTCTTGGATGGGTGAAGGTAATGGGTGCTGGAATTCAGTTATATCAGATGAAAAATGCCACCCAGAATGTGTTGCATGGAAATAAGTGCCATACAACTAACAACAAAGTACCATATGAGCAACTCATTCATTTTCTGTAGGTAGCTGTACTTCTGCAGGCTGAAGAAAGAATTTTGATAGATTGAGGGACATATTTTCCCTTAATATATTCAAGTTTCAAAGACCTCTTAAGATACCGATTCTGATTTCTACATGACAGATCCTTGGCAGTATTTCTCTGATTCGTTAATAAGGACAATTGCCCTGAATCAATAGTGGGATTATATTCTGCAGTGGATTTATTAGATATATACAAGTGTTTCACAGTTCAGCTGGAAACATTTCTGCAGAAGTGCTGTGCAGAACAGTCTGCAGCCTCATTCCTTTTGTCAAGGATAGAAAAGTCATGTCCCAGGTGTAACCCAATAGGATGGCAACTAAGGGAGGAGCTGATTTTCCCCGTTCAAAGGATGTTTTTCTGTGTGTTGCATTTTACTGAGGTAAAACTATCAAATATACATATGAGCTGTCTATTTTATGTTTATTTAAAATGTACAGCCTACCTCTGCCATAAACTCATGAGTATTATCCGTATAAAATATTTTTTCACTGATTTGGCTTTTGCATCATTTTTCTTTAGATAAGACACACAGTTCTTGGTCTGGTTTTGTTGCTGACACAGCAGTTGAGGGTTGTCAATTTCCCTGATGTTGTATTGGTAGCACTGGTGGTACTTTCTGTTAGTCTTACCTGTCTGTTGATGAACTCTTCATTATTTTGCTGACTTTTGTGTCATTGTGGAGACTCTGGGTTATCCTGTGGCCCAGACAGAAAACAGAAGCATTATCATGCGATATACCCAGTGGGAAACCATCCTTTCTCCTTTTACTCCTTCCTGCAAGTGTAGAAGTACAGCCTTGTTTTCTGATTTTAGTACTCTAAAAAGGGTGTTACATTTGTTGGTGCTTTGAGTAGAACAGTACATGATTGAAATACCCTGTTAGATCCAGCACCAACAAAAAAGCACCCCTTCTGAATGGATATGTGTGACAATTATTTATTTATTTATTTCATTTATAAACTGAAACTATTGTTAGGGTCAACAAAATCTGAGACTGATTAAAATTTCCCTACGTGAAATCTAGCCATCTATAGCTTGAGCAATGTATGGTGCAGCATACGTGTCAAGTAGCAGGAGACTTGCAGTCAGAAATTGTCTTTGATGGCCCAGAAGGTCTCTTCTGCTGCACTCCCCTGAAATACTGTCCAGATCCTTTGCATTTTTATATTCTTGAAAACCTTTTGCAGTCAGATAACAGTGAATCAGTGTATTTGGTTCAGAAAGTTGAAAACGAGAGCTGAGGATTTAATACTGGCTCTTCTAACTTTTGCCATTTCTTTTTATTTTTCCCCTGTGAGAAGGCATGTAAGTGCTGTCTCTCTTTACCCATGCCTGACATGAAAATGATGATATCTATGTCCAGAATTAGAAGAGTTCCCTAGAATTTCTACAGTGCTTTGAAGTAGATAAAAAGCATGTGATGGGAAGTAGCAATAGTATTTGAGTGTCACTACTCATTACTGGTGGATATTTTTACTTCCATCCATCAGCTTTCCATCTGAGCAATTTTTTAACAATTTGACTCTTATTATTGATCCCATGAGCTTTGTTTCCTGAGTGCCAGCTATATCCTTCATTATTACATTGTTTTGGTGCTTGTACATTGAGATACATCAAGGTAGCATGCAGGAGACCATTTTTTTCACGTTTCTTGAAAGCTGAAATAAAGGCAGTGAAGAAAAGCCATTTGTATTGCACTTTGGCAAGAAGATCAAGTACAAGTGCATTTATAGAATTGTACAGCTGGCAAGTTTAATGAACAGAATTAATTCCTCTGTTTCTCTATAAGATTGAATAGGAGTCTAGTTGTAAGTAAAGAAAATGAGAACAGTTTGTTGTTTGGGTTTTTTTAATTCAGTATTATAAATTTATGTGGGTTTTTCTCTTGGTTTTCCAGGCTTGGTGTTTGAGTGGTTCAGGGCAAATTCTGGGGCTTATTAATTTGTATGACATTTTGAGTCACCTTTTAAGTTTTGTTGTTTAATATTCATTATTTAAGCATCAAAAGACTGTCTACTTTGAAGAGTTTACTGTGCTCAGAAAGACAAGGAGTGCTGCAAACTGTTAGATAAGAACAATGCTTGTGCATGTGTGTGTGGAGATAAGGTGAGGGTTGCTGCCATGTAGTGACAAAGTAAGTCAATAGTGCACTCAATGGAGTAATCACTAAGGAGTGAGATATCACAAGATGTTTAGGGTTAATATTTTCTAATACTTCATATGGACACAAATGCCCCTACCTCAGCTGTAAGAAGTGTTTCTGCAGCTTTTCCTAAACTGTATGCACTGTTGGCATTTCCTATTGTGTGCTGTTTGCACATGTAGAAAAAACACAGTTTCTGGTTGTGGTGCTCCCTCTTTTCCCATGGCAATCTGCCCATGCTTTTTATTTGCAGTTAGGAGAAAAACATCCACTTTGATTCCTTTTTTTATTTCCCCAAACCTGTAAAAGCTTGAGTTTCTGTCATCCCAGCTGGAAAAGGGTAGAAGTAGGTCTCACCGCCATGTGACTCAGAGGGTCTGCTGGAGCCAGAAGCTTGATCACACAAAGAGAGCAGTGGAGAGAGACGATCCTTGTGTTGTCACATCAGTTATCATGAAACTCATTGTGCTTAATAATATGACATTAAAAGCTTCAACTAGAGGGAGGTGGAATGCCCCAAAACCTTTTGGGAACTCCTGTGGCGGTGGTTATTTTGAAAAATAACATGGATGCTCTGAGACTTTAAGGTGTATTGTGTGTGCCAGCTTCATCTCCTGCAGATGAGCATGGTTTGAATTGTTAACATTGCTGCTGTTAGGCTAATGCTAAATTGTTCCTGCTGCTCTTTTGCTTTCTTTTTTAATAGCTGCAATGGTTAGGTGTCTTGATTCATGTGGGGAAATAAAATAAATTTCGTCCTCTCTGAAGTACTCCTCCCATTTTCATTGGAAAATCAGGGTTTTGTGGAGTAACATTTGTTCTTTGGAAAATGTACATTTCTACATGGCCAGATGGGAGCAGGACCTCAAAAGCTTTTTTCTCCTGTTGTTGAAATACAGAAAGGTTTAAGAGCCTCTGAATGAGAACACGAGTTCTAGAAAAGGAGACAACTTTGATTTACAGGTCTCCAGAGAGAGAGAATCTATCAAACCTCAGAGAAAGGCATTAAAGTAAATTACTGTGTCTGACAAAGTAAGTCAATGACAGTGTCAAGGCTGGAATCCCTTAGGTCTGTCTAGTGTTTTAATCTCCTGTCTTTGTTTCCACCTTTCTGAACTATGAGGAAAGCATATCCACATCTGTAACAGCTGTTCTGCCAGTGAACAACATTTCATAGTCTTCTGAAATCTTCCATGTGAAGTGCGAACTCCTGTAGACAAAGAGAAGTGAGCGTAAGCTGGTCGCTCAGGGAAGAGTTAACTCGGTGTATTTTCACAGCTGCAGTGTATTAAGCTACTGTAAGGCCCTTCTATAGCAGGGGGTCAGGAAAATGTTATGCATTGCACTGAGAAAGAAGATAAATTAGGCAGCTTAAAGACATCTTGATAGCTTACGTAATTTGCCTCTTGCTCGCCTTTGTAGAATCAGTCCCTGTATATGCAAATGCCTGCAGAGAAAAGATAAAACAAGTTTTTCAAGACTGTTTCAGCTCAACAGCCCCAAAAGACAAATGCCACTTTCTAACAAAAAAAAAAAAAAGAAAATTAAACTGTTAAACAAAGCAAATGTAGCACAAATGGCAAAACCAAACCATTAAACAAAGCAAATATAGTACAAATGGCAAAATTGAAGGTATCCTAAAGCACTAAAGTCCCTAGTTTTTCTCTACTCCCCACCCCACAATCTAAAGGAGAGACAGCTGTATACCAGCCATGGCAGGGTATGGTGTGGTATGGCTACCTTAGGACACAGGCAACTTTTTTCTTAAAAGCTCCCTCATTGGGAGTAAGGGAATTAAATATTTATAGACCAGTTCTGATAGCATGAAAGATTATTCCATAAAGGTTCATAAATATATTTCGACTAAAAAGGCATTTGTAAATTAAATCAGGGTAACCTTGAGCAGGTAAGTCTTATAACTTTGAATGTAATTGTGTGGTATTGGAAGGAGTAACCTGGTGCTGTAAATAGTACGTTCCCTTCCAAATATTTTTAATAGAAGTAAATTTCTCCCTTTGAACATGGGAGATACTTCTTTGATCTTCTCTTGGCTCTTGATTAGTTCTCCTTCTGTTTGATCCTGAGCTACATGTAGCTCGTTTTTTCCTAGTACTACCAGAAAACCATTTTCACAACTTTCCTTTCAGAAATGAGGCAAAAGAGATTTTCAGGATTTATTGATTGATTTTCTATTTTATTTTTTTTTTTTGAGGGGGGAAGGTGGAGGGGGAAGCAAACAGAAGGGTTATATCTTTGTAGGCATAAATTCAGCAGAATGTCTTGTAGGCTGGCATTAGCAAAGCCACATGTATATGAGTTAGGAATCTAGGAAAGATTATCCTTAGCTTAGATTATCTTGTCTTTGCCTTTGAGCACCATTTCATATATGAAAACCTCTCCTTCACCAGTCTGAGACTGTCTCACATATATGCATGTGTATTAAGACAGGCAGGCACATATGGACCAGTGTGGTTTAAACATACAGTTTTGTAATAAATATGCGAAAAAATTGCACATCTCTTTCACTGATAAATGCTTGGTGGTAGTTCAGTCTTTGTCAAGCATATGGTCCTTTATAGCAGGCATCTTCACAGCACTGCCTTTGGGGAATGCTGCTGAGACGGGAATAGCTCTGGGTGTCAGTGCTTGCCTGTGCCAGCTGCTTGATCAGATGTGAATGTTCTGCTCTAATAATGTAAATCAGAAATAAGAACCCAAGCTCTCATGAGATTCACTGTGACCAATGGATGGAGAGTAGACAGAGCCATCACACCTGCTTCTCTAATGCCGTGTAGAAGCAATCGGTATCCTTAGTTACCAGCTGGAGACTTAGGCTTTTAAAACTTACTTTGTAGCCTTTTTAAAATCAGTGCAGATATAGATGTAACAGAAATTTTGGTTTTGCTTTTCTGTGTGTCATCAGTGTTTGCAGTAGCAGAGAAAGAAAATTCTGGTATAATTCAAGCACATACTCAGATGCAGTACATACTGCGTATTCAGCAGCACCTTTAAGTGATCCCACATAGCCAGTGCACTCAGCTGCATTAGTAACAATTTCTCTTAGGTCTGCATCTCCTTTGCTTTCTAATATAGGCATGTGATACAATGGCAGAAGCAGGAATTGGTTTCGATTCAATACTTGCAGTACCCAAGTCAGCCTGGATTTCTTGTTTCTGCTACTTAGTTTCAGAGCTGCTGTCTCATGTCCAGCTCCTTGTTGATTTTCTTCAGTTATTCACAGATTTAAAAATTAGCCTATTGTGATAGTTTAGGCATATATATTGCCAGCTTATATGTAACTCAGGGTTCCCCTTTGGGTCCTCTTCCACCCCTGGAACAGTAGCCTGCTGTAATCCATGGAACATCTGCCTTAGTCACCACTTCAAGCTGAAACCTTCTGCAGAATTCAAAGTGAGATGAATCCTACATTCCTAGAGCACAATTTCCATCAAAGTAAGAAGGTAGAACACCTTCCTCAAATGAGGAAGCTTCCTAGAAATAGTACACTTTTTACAACCTGCTGAAATATTTGGAGTGCACAGCAAATGCTGCTTCCCAGCAAAAGCTGTGAAGTTCTTGCAAAACTGTGGTTCTCTTGTGGAAAAACCCACACCACTGCCAGAAGCCTTTGGCTGACCCTGGACAGTGTTGGTATTCCAAGGGAAATGTAGGCAAGAGCAGAAGAGCTTGTATGTACAGATGCTAGCTTACTCGTAATTTTTAGATCAACTACACAGATACTTTGATAGCATTCTCAAAAATTGCATGCCACCCACCTCCTCAGATTTACTCAAGCGTTTGGGCTTGTTTCACCATCTGTGTGGATCGCCTTGCTCAGATTTTGTAAGCATGGGGATGTTAATAAAGGACACAGGCTTAGCTAGTGTTTGTTTAGAATGTTCACTGCAGTTTCAAATTTTGCTTAATTCTACTCCATAATTTTACTAGGGATTGGATCCTCGTATGTTGCCAATTTAGCTCATTTCCATGTGGTGCAGAAGGTTTTATTTTTATTATCCTTGTCCCTTCTTTTAATCTGACCCTTATCCTCATCAAGTACTGACCCTACTACTGCTTTTTGTTGGTAGACAGTAAAAGATGTTCTGCTGTCTAATTTCAGTTACCTTTCCAGGGTGCAATCCAGTTTATTCCAGCTCTTGACTTCTACAGCATAACTTCCATCCCTACTAGTTTATTTCTCTTTTTGTTTGTTCTCTATTTTAATAGGTATTTTTTGTCATATAGGTATGCTTGGAACCACAGCCTGGAAGTTCTCCCACATCTATGCAAAATGTTCCAGATAGTTTTGTACCTTTGTCTTCAAGAAATTCCAGTCCTTCTACCTTCTCAGGACCTCTGCCAATTGACTTCATTAAGTAGCCTTCCTAACTTTTCATAATTAAGCCAAATTAAAAAAAAATAAATCTATATTTAAATTTTTCAAGTAAACGTTGTTAATAGAGCTGCAAGCTTGCCCTTCTTGGGGGAAAAAAAAAATCCTCTCTTTCTCTAGCTCACTTTTTTTCCCACCTATAAGAGACTTGTATAAAACAAATGAAAAATTCAAACCCCTGGAAACTAGTTCTTCTCGCCCTGAAGGCTGCTAAAATTATCACAATTATTCAAGCAGCCTTAACTGTTGACAGAAGTTTTTGTTTGTTTTATATAGCTACCATATTTCATTTAGAAGCTACTAAAAATGTAATCATCTTAGAGACCATCTGCTTGAAATGACAGTGCATACTGGGGCTAAATTTCTAAACTTTCCTTCCTGCTTTGTTCATTATCTCTCCTAAAACTGGTTACATGACAAACTCAGTATTCAGTGCTAAGGGTTTCTTTTCTGAATTAATTTTCTACTTACATCCAATGTGCAGACAACCATTTCCAACAAGTACTCATACATCACTTATTTCCTAATTTAATTTTTCTTTGGGGAGATCAGAGAGGAAAAGTAGGCACAGCCTTGTTTTCATACATAAATACCATGTCAAGACTGCAGGCTCATCAGAACAATTAACTGTACCTTTGATGAAGGGACCTTTTCCTTTTGGCCCCTTATTGCCTCTTCTGGCCTTGGTTCCAGGACAAGAGGGAGAAGAACCTGAGCTGGTTATCAGGCTCTGTGGTGTACCTACTGCACATAATGGGCTTTTTGGTTGTTTGTTTTCTGTTAAGTAACAGAAACAATTAAGTTACTTATCTGTTAAGTAACAGATAACATATTAAATAACCAAAGAATCACTTCCTTTCCACCTATTAACAGAGCCACAGTAAGCTGGAATACACAGAAAATATGGTGTTTGCCATCTTGGCCTGACAAAGTTTCTAGCCTTCCCTGATACCTTTTACAATGTTGGCTGACTTTTCAAAATATCAATTCAATGTTAAGATCTTTCTGTTAAGTAATATATATATTATGAAGCAGGAAATTTCCTTTGTGAGAGGATTTGTTGGTAGAAGTTCCAACACTTGGAAGTATAGTTATTTGGTATAAAGCAACTTATTTCAAATGTTCCTCCTCCTTGTCTTGTCATAGAAGCTGTTTTCTTCTGGTATTTTTTATCCTCTCCAAAATACTAACAACTGCAATTGGCATCTAGGATTGAAAATGAGAACAAATTAGAAGTGATGGTAGGATAATTAATTTATCCTCAGTAAGCTTGGTGGGTTTTGTTTTTTAATTTTTTATTTTTATTTTTTAAAAAACTCTGGAAGATGTCTTTGCTTGGCTGAGAGCTATGTATACAGGAGGTAGGTCTAATATGTTTGAAGAACCTGTTAACAAGTGTTAACACGGGTAACAGTAAGAAAGCAAATACAAGAGGAAGATAACATATTAAATAACCAAAGAATCACTTCCTTTCCACCTATTAACAGAGCCACAGTAAGATGGAATACACAGAAAATATGGTGTTTGCCATCTTGGCCTGACAAAGTTTCTAGCCTTCCCTGATACCTTTTACAATGTTGGCTGACTTTTCAAAATATCAATTCAATGTTAAGATCTTTCTGAACATATGCAAAAGGTCTCTTGTAGAAGCTTCCCAACAGTCTGTATCATCTAAAGATTCATTGGAAGAGTCCATATGTGATTTATGGACTCTTCATAGTTTCTTTATATTAAACACTTAATGTGAAATTTAATATTCAAGAGTTCACATCTGTTTTCTGATAAGTTAAATAGCCGATGAAATTCTGAGTGTATTTTTTTACATCTCCTATTTATATTCTGGATCTTCATAAAGATACAACTGTAATGACAACTCTTAATCTGGCAAATATCCCATATGAAAAGAAAACAGACAGTACCTCTGTTCTGCAGTAATTTGTTTTAATTGTAAAATGATTCTTGTTTCCATGAAATATCTTGGAGAACTGTTATACCTTAAGTGTGAGCTGCCTGATTTTACTTGAGACAAACTGCAGAGGTACTGTAAGTGTTACTGGGTGAATTCCCCCAGTGATGTACACTTGGCCTCAGTGCAGCAGAATCCCTATAATTTGGGAAGGAACCTAATGATCAGGAATATTTCTTCAAATATTATGCAACTGCTCTTGTGGGGTTTTTTTGGCAATTAACTCCCAGGTGATCATTGGAACTGCAACAGAGAACCTACAAACTTCTTCACAAATCGCCTCTTTCCCCTAATTTCCCTCTATTACCTTACACATGTAGCATTAGATGGAAGATGGTGAAAACATTTATATGGCACAAAATATTAGCTCTCAGGGGAAAGGCATGTGAGAATTAAGGATGTCACGCAGAGTAGCTGCAAGTATATATGTCTCTGAGGGCACAAAGTCCAAAGCCATTTTAATGAATTATTTTACTCTTAAACATGGAGCAGAAAAATTTACCTGAAGTGACTGATTTAAGTTCATTTCTGGAAGCTGCAGAATGTCTGCTGGGACTCGTTCAACACACTTGGATTCAGTTGTTTCATTTGATACCAACAGTGTTCCATGCTTTGTAGGATTAAAGAAAAGTGCAAAGAGGAAGTCTATGTATTTACCTAGCTGCTTTAGATTGAGTAGTAGTGATAATAAAGATTTTAAAGTATTTCAATGTGTAAGTGTATATTGTATAACTGTAAAATTGCAGAATCACAGAAGGGCTGAGGTTGGAAGGGACCTCTGGAGGTCATCTGGTCCAACCTCCTGCTCAAGCAGGGCCAGAACTGTTTTAATAGTTTTACACTGAGCATGGACCATATCTGGAAAAAATATACCAAAAGACAAAATAGGTCATTGCTTTCTATATAAGATAGCAATTTATATCAAATAAAGATTGCAGTAAATCAAAATGACTTTGACAAACTAGCATTGTATAACAAACCATTTGTGATTCTGATTCTAGCCTCCAGATTTTAATTTTAATAGAGATAGTATAATGGTATGAGCATGTATTTTCTTTCTTTTCTTATATCAAGATTTCATACAGCAATTAGAGACCTGATTCCACAAAGTTACTCTAATTATACTTTATATCACCTTTTTTTTGGCAGAGAAGTACAGTTTAAAATTAAAAACAGCTTCATATTTGATTTAATGTTTGCTTTGAAAATAAAGGAGAAAAAAAAATCAAGATTTTACTTAGACATGTCTGTCTTCTTTATTGACCCAAGTGTTGCCACATTTATTCACTAGTAGCAGCATTTTTGATGAATCTTTCTCGTTTATTTTTGCACAGAGAGTTCGGATGGCGAGATCCAGAGCTTCCAGAAGTTATACAGATGTTACAACATCAATTTCCCTCAGTACAGTCCAATGCTGCAGCCTACTTACAACACCTCTGTTTCGGAGACAATAAAATAAAGGCAGAGGTAAGATTTATGAACGCTTTTTTTAACAGCGATGCTGTCTGCCATTTATCTTCACCAGTTCTTTATATGTACTTTGAAAAGAGTTACAAGAGAGATCAAGGATATATGTCTGGACCCACGTTACTGAAGCTTTCACTTAAGTCATTCATTACTATTAGAGAAAGTAAAAAATGCATAAAATATTATTGTTACTCTGTTTTGTTTTGAATATTTTGATTGATTGCATACCATTTGAAAACTGTATCAGTAGTTGTTCGGTAAACAGCTAGTGGTATAGTCTTGATCTCACTGAAGTGTATGGGCATTTCTGTATGATTTTCAGAGAGATATGTTTGGACACTAAGTACAGACACAGAAGATTAAAATTAAGCAAAAGGATTCTGAACCAAAGCCTGCTTTAATGCTTAATTTTGTGAATAGAGTTGAATTTCACTGGGTTTGCAGCTTGAACTGTGATCATTGTTCTATGATCTTGAAATTCAGTGCAGATTGTATCTAAAATGTAATTCAAATAGCAATGTAGACTTTGTTCTGTACCTGTAGCTGGTCGGTACTTCTTGCTTGCTCGTTCCCTGTGGTTGGTTAATGGGACCAGTTCAGCTTTTGGCACAAGTTGAAACAGAAGGAAGGCAGCTCTGAGGGGTCTGACAAACACACAGGAGTCAATTAAAATTGAATGAGTGAAGCTGTTACCAGCCCCAGCTGCCTCCCCTGGCCTTCTCAGAGATAGTGCTAATCAGGGACATGTGGTGTGCACATAAATCTGTGCCTGACATGTAAAGGTAAACTGAGATCAAGATCTGCTATTGCTTATTTGTCAGAACTATGCAGTGATGCTGGCTTGCTAGCGCTTCATTATCCTCACTCTCAGAACATACCACTCCAGGGGTCTAGCTGGCTGTAGCAGCTTTCCCTTCTGGGCTTTTTCATGCTGAGGAAATTCCCAAGTCAGTAAGTATGTGGTCTGCTGGCACTGGCAGAACTGTGCTGGCTGTGTACATCACTTCAAACATCTTAGAAATAATAAAATATATTTACGTGAATGTTAAAATGAAGAATGTTTGTGCACTGTAAAAGAGAACTCTGTTACAGGTATTGCTGAAAATTTTAACTGCACGCTCTCCCCATACTTGTTTCTCATCCTTATTCACAAATTAGGTTTTCAGTAAAAGAATTGATTAATCTATGAGAAAGGCAGTTAAGTGATTAGAGCAATTTATTCATTGTACAATTTGTGCTTCCTCCTGTTAGACATAGATTGAGAGCCCTTAGGTAGCTATCACATTTGAGGGAAGAAGATGGTTTGATTTTTGTTGCTAACCATTTAGGGGAAAAAGAAGACTGATTGTTGTTGAATTAACCCATCCCACTAGGACATTAGCCTTTGTAAGCTTCAGGCTCACAAGCTGGAAGGTTGAATATAAACGTATAAAACAGTAGAGTGCTAGGCAGCTCTCTGAGCTTCTTCTCCGGAGAAGGATAACAGATAAAATGAGAATTTCCCCCCTTCTTTTGTTATTATTCAGGGCTTTGATAAATTCCTCACTCCATAATATGTAAACTGTCTTTGGAAACAAGCCAAAATATATTTTTTTAAACCTGAGAATATGCTTTCAAATCTGGTATTACAGATTTTTCTAAGTTGACAAAAATGAGTCGTGAGGCCCCATCTGGAGTATTGTGTACAGGCCTGGAGCCCCCAACACAAGAAAGATGTAGAGCTGTTGGAACGGGTCCAGAGGAGAGCCAAAGATGATCAGAGGGCTGGAGCACCTCTCTTATGAAGAAAGGTTGAGGGAGCTAGGCTTGTTTAGCTTGGAGAAGAGAAGGCTCCAGGGATACCTCATTGCAGCCTTCCAGTACTTGAAGGGAACCTATAAACAGTAGGGGAGTGACTTTATACAGGGGCAGGTAGTGATAGGACAAGGGGAAATAATTTTAAACTAAGAGAGGGGAGATTTAGCTTAGATATTAGGAGAAAATTTTTCTCCCAGAAGGTGGTGAGGCACTGGAACAGGTTGCCCAGAGAAGTTGTGGATGCCCCATCCCTGGAGGCATTCAAGGCCAGGTTGGATGGGGCCCTGGGCAGCCTGATCTAGTGTTTGGCCACCCTGTCCACAGCAGAGGGGTTGGAACTAGATGATCTTTAAGGTCCCTTCCAACCCAAGCCATTCTGTGGTACTATTTTGTATTTTTTTAATGCTTTGTAAAGCCTTTTAGACTAAAGCATCCAACTTTAGCAAATTATTTAATCTGTATCTATCTATCTACCGACCTGACGTATTTAATGGTAAGTCCTGTTGTGTTTAGGCCGTGATTCAGCAAAGCACATAAACAGCTTCTATGTTTGTTTTTTGGAATCAGGATCTACCCAAAGGGCTTGGTACTGTGCTTAGGGTCTGCTTGAGCTCCCCACTGAAAAAGAATTTTTTGAGGAACCTTTTGTGTGA
The DNA here is from genome assembly GCF_000700745.2 of Antrostomus carolinensis. Classification (NCBI taxonomy): domain Eukaryota; kingdom Metazoa; phylum Chordata; class Aves; order Caprimulgiformes; family Caprimulgidae; genus Antrostomus; species Antrostomus carolinensis. The sequence goes on from NW_010318249.1 coordinate 30,938, forward strand.
GGAGTTAAAAATTCTGTCAATAAGCAGATACTGCAGCAGATGTCCTGGATTCTTACAAGGCCAGAGGAACTTGAGTTGTGCTGTTGAACTTACCTGGGACAACTTAAGTGCTGACTCTTAAGGATGTGTCTGAATTAGGAGTTGAACTAACACCTAAATAATAGGAACTGATATCAAAATTCCCTCTTCTGCAAAGTATTTGTGTTGCAGTTGGTGTTGTGGCCAGTTCTCCTTGTTCTGAGAACAACAACTTTCAGTATCCAAATCCTTCTTCCTGGAAAGCAGGGTGGTAGTTCTGCCACACGCAGTTGCAGGGAAGTGCGCCAGCTTGAACACCAAGCGCAGGGAAAAGAAGCACCAGGACTCATCCTGATTTTTATTTTCCTTGCAACCTCTTGTCAAATTAGTAATTACAAATTTTGGAAGTCCACATGTAAGTTTGAGATTACAAAACTGAAAAATTCCAATTCTTCTGAATCACAGAAAACTGTGCTCTTTTAACAAATGCTTAGCTTCAAAGTAGCAAATAACTTGGACTAAAGGAAGAAAATTGTCTTGGTGGTCTTTCAAACCCTGGGGAAAGGACAAACATAGGAGTGTGTCAGTTAAGAAAACTACTGGTATTTCATACACCTGACAGACACTGAGGAAAAAAGCAAATTGAATTCACTAAATGATTTGTTAAGTATTAATGTGTAACATGCACTTTAACATACACACAGAGAGAATGGATAATATTATGCAACAATTCAGTTTATTTACTAGTTGCTTTGAATTAGAAATGTAATGCAGTTCTTGGAGTTTCAACTCAAGTTATCTGACAGAAAAAAAATAATGGTCATTTACTTTATCACTAATGAGCATCAAATTGTCACACTGCAATTAATGGCTATTTTATCCAGATTTTCTGGAAATAACTGTCCTGAATTACTTTTTTTGATTCTTTTAAGCATGACTTGTAGTGTATTGGCTCCAAAAATACAAGTAATGATCTGTTCTCTGAACCTGACCATTCTTTCAGTCTTCCAGTTTTGTTTTTGCAAAGTGCTAAACTGTCCTACTCTCATAAGAGTTTAGTGGCATTTGTATAAAATTTCTCCTTGTGTATTTGATATGACGAAGGCCTTTGTATGCCTTTTGAGTAGAAAGGTGTCAACTAAAATTTAGACAGAAATGGAAAATAGCAGCTATGACTACATGCATTTCTGAGATTCCCAACACCTTTTATGGTTTTACCATTACTTTTTCCACTTCTAAAATATTTTAATTTCTGTGGCTGAAGTGTGCAACACTACCCCTTGCTTCCTCTGTCCCTCCCAAGAAAAGGAAGTGGAAATTCTCTATAGAAGACAACTATGAAAAAGAAACTCAGTCAAAAACATTTGAAGTATGGCTAGGGAAATGAGAGATCTTTTTCCCTTCATGACCATGTTCCTTACAGTAGCTGTTATTCCTAAAACACGTGTTGATCACAGGCGTACTTCTGAATTTGATTACATCACTCTAAATGTACCTTTATTGCTGTGTACGTGTAAACGCCCTGCTCAGTCTTTTATGTAGCAATTTTCTCAGACCAATGGGGTCTGCAAATGCCCTTCTCTAACTTAAAGGACTTTCAAACACAGTTGGTAACTGTTTATGTGAAGATGCCCTGGGCTGGCTACTAGAGGTGTCAGAATTCATTTACTTTTTTCACATAAAAACTTCTGGATTGAATTAGGTTTTATATTTCTGGTAGAATTTTTATTTTTTTTCTTCCAGTGTATATACCAGTACAGCAATAGGTAAATGCAGTGAACACTGACCAATGATAAAGATGGTGTTATTTCTTGCAGATGCTGCCGCTTCTGTGCTGCTCAAAACCATTCAGTGCTAGTCTTTATTTAAAAGTATTATGGTAACTGCTCCTCTTACCTGGAATTTTTCCGTACGTGCTCTTTCTGAGTCTCCTTAAGTATTGCTGACTGCAAGGCAGGCACTACATCTGCTGTTAGTTACACTTCTTATGCTCTACCTCAGTTCCCTGTGCTTGGTGCTTAGGTGGTACAGCAGGTATTAGAATCGGGTAGAAGAAATTGGATTATTTTTGCTAATGTCTGATAGTTGTTTTTTTCATTTCTTATTGAGCAGTGACCAGTCCTCACTGAAGATCTCACATACGAGAGAGGGGACATAGAGAGGCAGAAGGCTAAAGGCTGTAAAAATTAGCAGGCAGACCATTACAGTTAGGCATTATAATTCTGAAATTCAGAATATTTTAGCAATTCATTATATAAATTATTTTTTCACTGATGACAGTGAAAAATGCAACTAGAAGGCAAAAGGAAAGGAGGGAAGAAGTTTTGATTAGGTCTTTGAAATCAAATGAAAAGTCGATCAGGCAGAAGAGCACAAGAAGGCCCTTTCAGATGGCATTTTCTCCTTAGGAGAGGGCTTTTACACCAACAACAGTAAGATTGTGAGTAGAGCCAGGGTAGCTGGTCCTGGGTGCCAAGAAGGAACAGGCAGGGGATATAGGAAAAGAGAAGCGTTTTAAAATACTCAGCAAAGAACATTTATTTGAAAGAACACATTCTATTAAACACAGGATTCATTCTTCCACAGCAATTTTTCTTGTTGTAATGACAGCTTACTCCTTTGTATGAGATCACCATATAAAAGGATTGAGTTGTGCAGTTTCACACGCCAACACCATTTTGTTCTCATGGAAAATGGCAGCCTACAGTCAGCTGCAAAGGTGTAACAGGTCATTTGGGGGCTTTGGCACCAATGACTCCTTTCTGCAAGCTAGGAAATTAATTTTTACCATCAAAGCCACAGTACTTGAGGTTCTCATCTCAGGAAAATTGTGCAAAGGTGCGAAATAAAAGAACAGTAACTATTGAACTGTCCTGCCTGAAGCCTTCCCTTGCATCCTTAATAAACCTTGCTGGATCGGACAGTATCCTATTTATCTCAGACAGCATTCCCATATATTCTCTTCAGATGGTCTTAGAAGAAAAGTATCAGTCCAGACATTGCTGCATCGTGTTCTAAAAAAAAAAGAGTGTTTGCACGCTGAAAGCAGTTATTTTCCAAACTTACTCAAAACCATAATTGGCATTCATTTTGTCATTAATCTTAAAAGTTTTTCTTCATCTTCTTCCGTGAGTTCTTCAGAATGTGTCCAGAACCCTCTCAGCACAATACCACCGCTCTTTCATGCTTCAGGCATAGACTACTCTAGTGAGGCCTTGATGAATGTAGATCTTTGTTTCCCATCCTCTATTCTGTTAAGTGTGTGTTAGTCCATCTGATTGAAATGGAATATGAACATGAGCCATATAAGAATAAATATCTCACTATGTAATGTAAGTTATTGTCATCTTCCAGGATATTTTTTTTTTGTCACCTGTATCTCATTTACATCTGTAATTCACAATTGCAGTGTTGTATTAACTTTGATGTCACCCATAATACTGTTAGATCCATGATGGTCAAAGTTATGCATGTGCCTTTTTCTAGTATGGCTTTGTTCCAGGGAATACTTATACTTAGTACAGAGTGGTAAACAGACAGTCCATGATAATGCTTTTAGACCTGCTGGCTAATGCTGTCAGAATTCTTCATAACACTTGAAGGATCCAGAAAGGGGATTGGAGGTGCTCTCATCATGATTGAAGAATATCTTGATTTTGTTTCTACAGTGCTCTGCAAGATTCCCCTCTGTTTCCATAAGGAGTTCCAGAGAAAACAGAATATCTTTCTTTTCCTATGTGTTTGAAGAAAAATCAGCGTTTTGCATTCACTTTCCTGTAACCTTCTCATACCCTTCCCCTTCTCTCTTCTAAAATCTCTTCAGTTGAAGGCTGGAATTTGGCTTGTCAGGTGATGATATTGTCAGCTTTCCATTAAAGACATTATGCATACTCCCTTAATATCTGCATACAAGATGATATAGGCATTGTATTTAATTTAAATGAAAGAAATATTTCATAGGTGATATGGAAAAGTAATGTAAAAATTGCAGAGGTACTCTAAAACATTTGTTGAGAGTGCATTTTAGTGCAGAAAATAATTGCATACTTTCGGAGAAAGTATACTTCCCTGTTCAGTTATAAACATTTTATTAGTACTTTGATAACCATAGTTTTCATATGTTAAACATCTGTATGGGTAAAATCTCACAGTTTGAGAAATATTTCCCTAAATGGCTTCACAATGAATTTACTCTTTTAATGATGGTTGCTTACAAGAAGGGGTGCTGGCCTGCACCTGATTCCCAAAGTGAGCACTGAGATGTTCATGCTTTTGCTTGCCTACTTTCAGACAACTGCATGCAGGATGGTTTGGGTCTGTCTCCCCATCACCCTGAGCAGTCGTATTCACCTGTGCAAGTAAATGTCAAACATTCCCTGTCAAATACACTTTCTGTGTTGTTTTTACTGGTAGAAATTACTGTAATGAAGTAAAGCAACACACAGTAATGTACTCAGAAACAGTCTTTATTTATTTTATAAAGCCTCATTAATGATGATGTTACAGGACTTGTTGAGGTTCAACAAGGCCAGGTGCCAGGTCCTGCACTTGGGTCACAACAACCACATGCAACACTACAGCCTGGGTTCCTGTTAAAGGAGGGACTTGCAGACAAGAATTTAGGGTAATTAAAAAAAAAAAAGGGATCAGGCTGCACGTGTATGATAGAATATCCATGATCGCATTAAATGCGATACAAATATGTTAGGGGCATAAAGGCTTCTGCAATAGGTCATCACCAGGTCAGTAAGGCTCACAATCTTAAGAGATTAAGAGCGTGTCCAGAGAAGGGCAGCAAAGCTGGTGAAGGGCCTGGAACACAAGTCTTGTGCGGAACAGCTGATGGAACTGTGGTTGTTTAGTCTGGAGAAGAGAAGGCTGAGGGGGAGACCTTGTTGCTCTCTACAGCTACCTGAAAGGAGGGTGTAGAGATGTGGGTGTGTGTGTCTCTTTTCTCCCAGGTTACTAGTGACAGAACAAGAGGAAATGTCCTCACATTGTGGGGACAGAGGTACAGATTGGGTGTCAGGAAAAATTTCTTCATTGAAAGGGTTATCAGGCACTGGAATGGGCTGCCTAGGGAGGTGGTTGAGTCACCATCCCTGGAGGTATTTAAAAGACGGGTAGATGAGGTGCTCAGAGATACGGTTTAGTAGTGGACAGGTACGGTTGGACTCTATGATCTCAAAGGTCTTTTCCAACCAAACGATTCTATGATTCTATGACTTAACTTTCAGGTTCTTACTGACCTCTCATCTGTTTTCTAAGAAGTCAATCAACAGATTCTGTGTTGTTTTACAAGATAGCTTGGGTTTTCATACTGTCAATTATTCCTCTATAAAATGCTTTATATCTATCTATCTATCTATCTATCTATCTATCTATCTATATATATATATATATACACTTTACTCTTAAAGTGTTTTTGGAAGTTACCCTTTGATTTGTCTTTTGGTATATATATATATATACACACTTTACTCTTAAAGTATTTTTGGAAGTTACCCTTTGATTTGTCTTTTGTAAATTGTATTTTGCATTATTGGAATAGTTTTTCCCAACAAGATGTTCCACTCCTTGCACCTTGTAATGCAAGGATATGATTTTACACTGAAAGAAAGTTAGGTGTAACTTCCAAACACAACCATCAGCAGCACCAGAGTCTTACTCATCACAGGAAGACAAAATATACAAATAGCTTTATGATTACTTCTTATCCCATTACATCCAAGCTTTTTATTCTTTAGCATGAGGATTGCCATTTTTCATTCCTCCTAAAGGCTTATTTATCTTTTTAACTTTCTTTTTGCAAAGAGCTTTTGAACTGGTGGTACTTGAAGAATGTATTTCAACCTACAGAGGCTACTCTGTTATAGTATTTGTGGTGTACTACATCTATTTTACATGAGAAGTAACTGCAAAGTGTGAAATAACTGACCTGTAATTATTAAATGAAACTGGGGAAATGATAATTACAAAGCCAAACTGTGACGAGCAATTAATTTCATCAATTTGCGTATCTGTTACTTTAGCTTTCTCTATCATACCTATGACTCAAATCCACTCTGTCATGCTGCGACACAAAAAATTAGGTATTTATGTTTCATCGTAGTCAGAAAGAGAAGAGAAAGATAGGATAAATGTGTGAAGATGTCAGAAATGATGAATAGATTAAGTAAAAGCAAGTATACCTGAATGTACCTGAAAGGAAATGAGTTTATACTGAAAGCAGTTGACTGTTTCAAGCCCTAGGTCCATTTTTTACCCTGAGCTCTTCTATAAATGGAATTATAATTTTATTCTACTTTGATTATTTGCTGTTATTCTTCTCAAGGGTGATAGGTTGTCAACAACCCATCAATACGAACACCTGTGCAGTTTCAGATTGAAAAGGTTTGTGAGGGCTGTCCCTCTTGGCTTTCATTGTGGGTGCTTTTATGATGTACTCAAAAATGGTACCAAAAATGCCAAATACTACTCTTTGATGTGGACAGCCATGAGAGCAGAGGTGTGCCCCGACTGACTTGTGAGTGTAGGAGAGGATTGTCTTGGTCCTCTGTTGTAGCGCTCTCGGATACTTCTTGTTTCATCAGCAGCTGCTTCAGGAGGTGGAAAGTTGCCCAAAGGAGACAGCGACGGTTCATGCTCCACAGGGCTGGATGCACAATACTGGATCCTCACTGGCAACAGGCTCTCCTGTGGTGTCTGAAATCACTGCTTTCTCCCATCTCTTGGGTTGAGAGGAGAGGGTGCAAGGCTGTGTCCCAGTGGCCTTTCTGTCTTCAGTTTGCCTGGCACGGTGCATCTTCTGGCATTCTTGCAGTCACCTTAATTTGGAGTGGGATATAGGGGCTGAAGATGTCTTTTCCCCTGTCCTATTGGAAGATTCTTAAAACACAGATCTGGAACAGATGATGGATGAATCCTCTATTTTGTTAGATTTATAGAAACAAAGCCCTTTTTTTTTCCATGATCAAGATGTCATCACTCTGATGAGTTCTAACTATGGCTTGTCTCACCTTCTTTCTATAGGAGTAGATTTTTTGGAAGCAACCTTTGTTTTGTGCTATTGCTGCTGCTTTTTTTTTTTTTTTTTTTTTAAATCAGCCCCATATGATCCCATCTTCAGACCTATGTAACCTCCCATAGTCTCTCTGCTCCCTTTCATTTAATTTATTCCAGCAGTCAGTGACTTGAGATATATTTCTGTGTTAAGGAAGGCAGATGTAAACAGTCTGTTTCTCCTGAGTAAAATAATGATTTGTTCACTTCAAGCCCTTCTCTGTTGATAGATGTGCAAGAGAATATGGTCAATAACGTTTCAGTAACTGCAGTGCTGGTTTGAAGTGTCTAATATGTCTGCTTTGGATGTCCCTTTATACTATCTCCATTACACTCTCTCTCCTCTTTCAGTTTGAATTGTGTGAAGCAAGGAATCACTAACTCATTGCCTGTAATACAAGCCTGTGGCTGAACATTTTCCCTCTGTAATATTAACTAAAATAGACGAAGCAGAAATGGCTGCATTGGTCTTAACACAGTAATCTATGTTAACACTGTTGTTAAGGCCACTTACACTCTTAATAGTCTTAAAACATTATTATTTAGAATAATGTTTATAAAAAACACACTTTCGTTCACTAGCGTTAAAGTATTATAATTCTGTTTCTCTACCAATCTAGAGTCCAGCGCTGAGTTACTGAATAATTTTTATCATAATATATCAGTCTATTTTTTTCTTGATAATGAATTGTCTTTACTTTGCTAATAAATTCCAGAAGCATGGTTAACTATAAAACGATAGGCCTTTTTGCTTTAAAAAAACCTAAAACACTACCACAAGAGCCCACCTTCTGTCAGGGAATTAAATCTTAAACTGATAGTCTTGCTTTCAAAAGCATTTTTGAATGTGTTTCTCCATTCAGTTTCACCATCTAATTTATGCACCTAATTTTATGTCATTTTATGACATTTATCTCTTCTGGTGATAGAGTGCATGTCTTTGTTTTGTGCACAGTCTTTATGAAGACTGAGTATTAATGAATGTCACTGAGTACTGTGCTGTGTGTCCACAATCTCTGCTTTCTGCAGCGCAGAAGGGGTGGCATTTTACACTCTAGGATCCCTCTGGGGTCATTTAACCATGGTTATTCTTGATTTCATCATCAGGGTACTTTGCTGGAATTATAATAATGATTTACTATGCACCTGGCATATATTTCACTTGATGTAACATTAGGAAAATATTACAGTTGTTCAATCAGTGAATTAATAACAAGCCCCACAGGAGTAACGTTCAGTTAAAAGAGGGAATTGAAGAGTTAGGATGTTAACTGAAGACTGCACAGCAAAGTAGTAGTAGGTTGTGAGGGCCAATTCTTGTCTTTTACTCCTCTGCTCTGCTAAGGATCTTGAGTAATGGTTTGGGTTTACTGCATTCACATTTCAAAATTATTCCTTTTGAAAAATAGCCTCAACTGGGAACAAAGTATCAATCCTGCAAAGTGACATGGTTTTAAAAATAAACAACCAAGAGTATATTACTTCATAAACGAAGTGGAACATGTTGTGGTTGTTTTTTTCTGGGTTAATGCAAGATAAGCAAAACTTAGACATTTTGCTTGCTGCTTTCCTGTTGTTTTCAGTCGTTTTGTGACTTTACATGATTCTAACTCATCTCACAAAGACCGTGAATCAAATGAATTTACGAAGTGACTGAAAAAGTTATCATTTTACAAAGTGGGGGACTTAATATTTAGAATATGTATGTGGTTGGTTTTTTCTGAGTTAATGCAAGATAAGCAAAACTTAGACATTTTGCTTGCTGCTTTCCTGTTGTTTTCAGTCGTTTTGTGACTTTACATGATTCTAACTCATCTCACAAAGACCGTGAATCAAATGAATTTACGAAGTGACTGAAAAAGTTATCATTTTACAAAGTGGGGGACTTAATATTTAGAATATGTATTGGTATTTTTATCCCACATACTGCTTTAACCTGCTTTCATGTTCCCCCCTTAACACCCAGTTATTCCCTCTCCAAGGAATAACCAAATGGACAAAGTTTTGCCCACTCTTCCCAGAACTTTCCCTTTAAGATACACTTTTCTATGATACTAATAAATACTAATAAATAGTCTGCAACAATTATTTAGAGTCAAAGCAGGTCAAATAATTGTTTTTGAATTATTAACAATTGTCTATAGCAATGTCTGCAAACATCTTTGGGATACTGAGTTTGACCTCTGTTTTGCTGCTGTTCAGGAGCCTGGCACTGGCCTTCCTGTGGGGTGAAGGGAGTGAGTGAGGTCTTGAACAAAACCTATCCAGATCTCCTGTTTATCTGGGTATGCACTTGCTCCTACAGTGTCTACCTTGCAGAAGATGAGAATACTGACTAAAGGCTTCTGTCTTTTTTTTTTTAGCTCTGAGCAGACAGTTTGCCTCTGAATGAGTAAACACCTAGAAGAGAATTTTAGGGAATAAATTCAATTAGCCAGAAAATTCAGATGTGAACATCTGGTGATAATGCTTTTCACACAGTTAGGAGGAGAGGGAAAAAAAAATATCATTATTATGTGTGCAAAATGAATGCCTCTGTGCTACTTTCTGTGGCATGCAGCAGAAGCACTAAGAACTGTGTTGTGAATCTTTCCACTGGTCTGAAGAAAAAAATGTCCCAGTTGTATTAAAACATTTGTAAAAGCTGTATCTTTTGTATTTGAAAATATTAAGCAGCAGGGAAGGGAAGGTAATGCACACTGAAAGACAGTGTCATTTGACATAAGTAATATGATGTCCCCACATTTTGAATGGACAATAAATATGTTTGCAACTTTTTCAAGCTGTATAACATTCTAGGATATATGCCATGAATTTCTTTCTATTCATAACTCTTTTGCCAATTGCTTTTCTGATTTATTAGCCTGATGTATGAATGCAGAGGATTCATATTTTTATTACTGTTCTCATCATCCAGCAAGCTCCACTAAGACTTTTCACACTGTGTATAGAAATAAACCTAGATTGATATCAATATCTGTAATTTGATGATTTCTCAACATATCTTTACTAGAAAGGTTGGCAGCAAAATTACTTCAATAAGGTGAATTGTAGCCCTGATAAAAAGGCCATGCCACTGAAACATCTAAGGTAAAGACCACCAGCTGATCTCCAAAATGTGTTTAAAAAAATACAGAGATGACTGTTACTAAGCTACTGAGAGTGGTTTTAGTAGAAGTCACAGGTTTGTAGAGGCATAAGGCCACCTGAGGATCTAAAATTAAAATACCTACCTGTCTGTCCAGCCACTGCAGGAAACTATTTGAAGTCACTTGAACCAGAAAGTCTTTAACTTAATCTCAGAGTCAGATTATGGCAGTGCTGCTAAGGTAAATCCTGCTCTTCTAGGGTTTACACTGGAATAGCTCAGAGTATGACTCATACCACATAAGGAATAAAAGAAAAAAACCAATACAATTAAAAACAAAATATTTTAAAAAACCTAAACAATATTGAAATTCTGAAGTTTTGTACATTTTTTACTCATTGTGGGCCAGATTGTCTCCTTCTCCTCATCCCAGAGAAGTACTATTTCCTGATAAACAGCTGACATTTCTAAGGGAGGTACCTTGTAGAGACCTTGGTTCAGGAAGATATGGAAATGCATTAGATCTGTGAGATATGACTTGAAAAGTTATTTGGAATATACTAATGTTTTTTAGTTTTACAAAGAGATTTTATTTGTTCCTGCATACTCATCTGTATGAAAAGCAGGGATTGTAATGCCCACTCTGAGGATCATTTAACAGATACAAAGAAATAGTTCATGCAATAGTTCTGGTCCTTCCCTGTTTCAAAGAGTATAGGAGATTCAGAAAAAAATCAGAAGTATGTTGTGGATTTTAGAAGGCAAAGAACCTGAGCTAGGCAAACAGGAAAAAATAATATTCAAACCAGTGCAAGTATATCTATGTATACACACACACACTTCTTATAATTCATACTTTTATATATATATATATATATATAATTTTGCATATTGAACCATGGGTATTACAAAGTACTTTAAATATGAGGCAGGTTTACTTGTGCTAACTTTTACTGCAGTTATAATACTCAGGTAAATGGGAAGACAGAGGAAAGATTCTGCAATGCTGCTTTGCACTGGAACTCTTAAATTACTGGTCGTAGTTGTAGCTGTGCCACAGCCTGGCTTTGCGACCTTGGCATATAATTTCATTTCAAGTGCCTGAGTTTCTGTTAGCAAAACATCCTACCAGAGAGGGGTGTTGTGAGAATGCATTCATTAGCTTTTGAGGCAATGACTGGCCCCCCAAATACTTCAGCTTTAAGACAGAAGATTCTCATGTCACTGAGAGATTCTAAGGAGGATAATACACCAGTTATAAGGAGAGACTACCTCTTGTTTAAATTGCAGTATAGACTGTCATGGGAGCAGAGGTCATCAGGTGGCAGTATGATACTAGATCTAATAAATTGTAAATGTATTATTAATCTGAGAAGAAGTAGCATGTTGTTTTTTCAGTGAGGCTGGCTATCTGAGATAGCTACAGAAAGCATCAACAAAGGATCTTTTTATTTCCAATTAGAGCTGAAACATCAGTTACACTTGTTCTATTGTTGGGGCTTGAATGACTGAAAAAAGGTATTTTCTGTGATCTTACTGGTGACCACATTGTTTCAAGATGGTATTTGTGTTCACATTGACTAAATCCCACTGTTATTAAATACACTTAACTGAATGTAGCTAGCTACCACTTCCGAAATTTTTATCTGACACTAAGTTGGTGTCCTCCATTACTGTTACAGTATCTGAAGTACTGACTTACTGCATTTGTCTAAAAAACTTACTTTTTCTTTACATTAAAAAAAATTGTTGAATTTTCTATATCTTGTTTAACTTCACTGGGAATCTAGGTATTGGGATACTAGGATGTTCTTACATGAAGTATAACTTCACTGGGAGTTATTGGGATACTAGGATGTTCTTACATGAAGTATATGCACTGATTTTTTTTTTCCCCGATAGTAAAGGTAATCCTTCACTCTCAAATAGATGCTTAATTCTTTTTAGATACCAGAAAGTAAATGATCCAAACCCTTGGCATTAATAATAATTTTTCATTTAACTTCAGACAGTACTAGATCAGTACTTGAGTAATGCCATTTTTTTTTGCATCCTAAATTAATATTACCATTGCTTTATCTATAAAGTGCACACATCTTCTTTAATATTGTGCGGTTTTTTACTATTTCAAAAAGCAAAGACCCCAAATTAAAATTGGTTAATTGCAATACCTTCAAAGGACTTTGGCTTTTCTGTATTTTCCCTAATTCGTGTGTGTTCCTCAGTGTTAGTTTATACCCGCAGTGATTCAGAAGCTGCGAAGCTTGGTTATTGCAGGTCAGTGCCGATCTGTTCATTTTAGAAGATACTGCTTTTAACATTGGGATTGAAAACCACTTTTCTGATACCTTCACAGTCAGACAAGCACTTCAGGTCAGCTCTACACCTGCAGTTATGAGTGTTATTTGTATGATCCCATTAATGCTTGATGTTTAGATTTAGAATACGATGCTTGTGTCAGCCTACAAATTCAATATTTTTTAAGAGCATTAGGGGTAAACTGCTTTACTATTATAGGTAACTCACACCTAGCCAGAAATTTTTTTTGTAAAAAATAAAATCATGCTGAAACCTTTATTTATAATAGGCATAACCTTCCTTCCAAGCATGAAAAACACAATGTATCACAGTGCAGAATACATTAAGGCTTACTGACTGAGAAAGCAGCACATTTATTCATACCTTTTCAGGGCAATTTTAGAACACAAGTTTGAGTCTCCTCCTGTTCAGAACATGTTTTCGAGTCTCTGTTAACCCCACACATAGATCCCAGGATCTAAAGAGGTCACTTAAGAGACACAGGGATAAACAAATGTATACTCGGTAGCAGAATATCCACTCCCAGAATAAAAGCTGCTGAGTATTGACCGTGTGCTGTGATTCCTTGTGTGTCGCACAACCATTCCTCCAAACACCTACCTGATTTCTGTGGACACAGAAAAAAGATCCCCTTGCTTCTCCATGTGCTGCAGTTTAGCACACAGGAAACAGGTCTTATGTAACTTAAAGCAGAACGTTGCATATGTACCAGTGGTTGAATTTAGTTAAATTATGCCTGCTCACAGCTTTATGTTGCCTTTGTGTCTGATCTAACAAGTCCTTAGTGACAGTTCTACAAAACCATTCTTAAATGGGTCCTAGATCCAAACCTCGATTTAGATTCCTGAAACAAATTATACTTCGGAGATAATGCAGCAATTTGCATAACATTCCACTCTATTTTAAGGTAAAATTGCTCAGCACTTTTTAAAACTTGTAGCAAATTACTTTGCTAATGAGACTAAATTGCTCTATGATGTTACAGGTAGATTTGTCTGTAATAAATCTCATGTGCGTTTGCAATGTGCAGATTTTGTGTTGTCTACTTGCTGCTCCATGGGAACGTCAGGAGAAATAGTGGAGAGAAATTAAAGCTTGAGCCAGTACATTTATCTTAAGAGACATATCGTACTAAATATTGTTCCCATATTCTGTTTTTATGGAGATTTGTTTTCTTCCCTTCGCGTCCTTTTTAAGTTTTAGGAATCAGCCCTTTGAAACTAGCTAGCAATGAGGCTGCCCATCTTCCAAACCCTTCTCTGAAAAATACAGACCTTCCCCCCCCCCCCCCCCCCACCCTTAGATGAAAGTCATTTTGGTAATGTAAAACAGGCAAAGATAAGTAATGGAAAGATCTCATGGAGAGGATTTGGAATTGCAGTAAAAAAATCTAGAAATGTCATAATTTTATTAATACTGTGTACAAGGCGGCAGTGCCCTCTTGGACTTCCCTGGAGTGTCCTGGGCTGTGTGGTGAGCCTGAAAGGAGCAGGGTGGTTGTAGTCAAAGAGTGTCTCAGAAACACTGCACTGGCTGCCACTGATTAAAAAGGCTTTTGTTGTTTGGTTCTTGTCACTTGTAGCTTCTCCTTCCCACACGCCATGGAACAGAATTGCTTGTAATCCATTTGTGTGTGAAATAATAAGCACTCTTTCTGCTAGTTAGAAAACTGTCAGCTAAGAACATTAAAACCACTTATTACTAAAAATTTCCAGAAGCAGACTTAAATTGAACTGTCCTTTTAATTTGGGGTTTATTGGATGTATACCATCACCTTTGCTAGCAGTCAGTTATTTTTCAGTTCTGTTCTGTTTGTAACAAAGTGGCATTAAAAATAATTTCATATGTTTAAACACTTGTATTTTGATATATTGAAACATGCTTTCTTAACAATGCAAATGTCACAAAGTAAGTAATAGTTGATGCAGTATGTTATGTCAATTAAGCTGGCAATTAATATCTATGATGTCTAAAAAGGCTTGATTGTTGTTAGATTTCCTTCTCCTTTGGATAAAGAGTTACTCAAAAGTTATTATTAAGAAAAATGTAGAAAGTAAGCATTTAACTGTGAATTAATCTTTGAATTAGGACTGTGGAGCTGTGAATAGTAGAAAGCTTAATGTCTTACTGGGAAGAGAAGATTGTGTTATTTTAGAAACACACTTTATCACTCTGTCAGTCTCCAAAAATTTTTGTCACCTATTCTTAATCCTCTTCTGTTTCCATTATGTTTTACTTTGTAAGGCAGGGTAGTCAGAATTAAATGCAGAAGAGGATGTTCCAGTTATACCTACTGGCAAAATTTGAACAATATCTCAGATACCCACTTGCTGAGTATAAATAGAAGAGGAAGGGTGTTTTGATTTCTATTGCAGCAATATTTTTAGGCTGTGTTGGAATACTTCATTACCTAACACTCTTTGGCTAAACTATTTAAAACTTAAAGTGTCGTTTTTCTTCCTTTTTGTATCTCTAGCGCTGATTTTTACAGCCTTCCAAGGGATGGAAGAGGCAATTTCCATTATGCAATGATTGGCAGAGAGGGTTTTGCTTCTCTTCTTCACTGCTGGGAGGAATAGAATAATTTTTATTTCAAAATAGACTTCAAAGCTGTTGTAACAGTCAAAACAGCTACCCTCTATTTGCTTTGACTTTGCTTCTGCTGTTGCAAAGCCATAAGCAACAGCCAGAATCCAGGGACAGTTTTCTGATACCTTGATACAAAGAAAGGTCACTCAGCTATATTGCGTTCACATTTCAGAATGTATCTGTCCTTCTAACTGTGAGAAAATAATACTTTTGATTGTAGGTCAAAGCATGAATTCCGCTCAGTCTGACAGTCCTGGTTATCCTCACTTTTTGAGCAAACCTTCTCCATCCCCAGGGAAGCAAGCCAGTCGAGTTTTCACACCCAATTGTTAGACTTTAAACAGAGAGCCTGGAGGAACAGCGTGGCTTCTGTGCTGAATCAGTGACAGGTAGCATGTTTTGTCAGTTAAGGTCATGGACTGTAATGCTGTTATTGCTTACATCTGACAATAATTCAGTTTCAAGCTGTGTTGCAATTTGTGCAAGCTTTGGCATGCGTTTGTCATGAGAAGTAAAAGGTAAATTAAGAAGGCTGCAATATTTCCTACAATACTTACACTTTTTTTTTTTCCTGAGAAGTGCCGTGTTCATAAATTGTCCTTCTTTTAGTTCTTTTTATTGCACAGAAAGTGCAATATCCATTGACCAGAGTAGTCTCGAAAAGAGTAAAGGTTATATTTAACCAGTGTAATATAAAGCACGGAGAAGATCCAGACATCTTTCCCAAAGGGCACTACATACAGCTCAGGAGAGGTCTCTGATATTTTTTTTTTTTTTCCAACGGAGCTCTGTATTTGATCTACTGACTCCAGTGTATCCTTGTGTAAGAGTAGTGCTTGAATGCTGCATGAACCACTCGCTCCCATCTGTGGGATTATTGTTAGTAGTCTTCAGAGTGATCGGGACCAAACTCTGAACTGCTGCTTGGAAATGGAGCAGGATGTGTTATGGCATTGCATCAGAAGGGAGGCACTTCTCCTTTAGACTAGCTTAACGAGCCAGATGGTGATTTCTCATTCTGTATCCTTCCGTAAACATAATATAAGGCTGAACATGTAACCCAGTCAAAATTTCAAGCATAGTATATACTAACCTAAATTACATACCTACAAAAACAATGCAATAAATAAATGAGAAATTAATGAGATACAGATCATCTTAGAAACAAAGGGTCCCTGTTCATTTTGTTGGGTATGTATGTTAAAGAAGCTTAGGTCACACAACAGATCAACACAAACATGAGAACAGTGCCTGCACAGGCACCCTGTGCGCACAAGGCAGCACTCACACAAACACAAACATTAGTATGTGGTCCTTACTCTCCAGCTAATCAGACTCAAAGCTTGCTGGCAGGTCTCACACACACACACAGAGGCACAAAGAGGTCTTTCTGGTAGTTGGTTCAGACCTTTCATCTGCCTAGTAGTAGATCCTCAGTCACTGGTCTCACATAGATCCCCTAGATCTATGATCTCTCTGATAGGCTCTCTCTCAGATCTCCTGTCCTGCTCATCATCTGCTCCAGCTTGAGGTTCATTAGTATTACGCCAATCCAGACTGTAGACTGTGTTCATCCAGGAAAATTGTTAGGAATTAGGTTTAACAAGAAGATAAAACAGACTGCAGTGGTCAGGCACAAGGTTTGGCCAAGAAAGACAAGCATACTAAAGCACAACTTACTTATATATGACCAGCCCTTTCATCACGCCCTTCTCTCTAGTTTCTTGTATTGTTCCTCTCACATGCATTTGGATGTCTCCCTTTTCCTAACTTTGCCCTTCTGCTAAACATCCAATAAATTTTGCACATTGCCTCAATCCCCTGAAAGCACCCTGTGAGTATGCTTTTTCCCGTAAGACCTGTGATAACCTGATGATTCATTCCTTCCCCTGCCCCCGGTTTGCCACTTAACAAAACTCCAGTTGAACCTCTCCAAGCCTTTGAGCATTTCCTTCAGTGGCCCATCAACCAGTGACCTTGCAGACCTGGTCTTTGGTATTGCCTCTTGTTTTATAGGGTTTGTGTATATAAGTGTGGTTTATTACTTCTCCTGTCTCATCTGTGTTTATATGCTGGACAACTATTGACCAGATGCCCTCACAAAGCAGATGTCCTTACTTTCTACATTTCTTTTCTTTCCACGCATCCATCCAATCTCTTGTATTGAATTACAAAAACAAGCTCTCAAATAATTCATATGCTCAAATCACACAGTAATCAAGTATATCTGTATTGTTTCAGACATATCATCAATGTATTATTGACTTGTTTTATCAATGCATATGCTTCAGGCTAGTCATGTGTAACTCCTGGTAGATTAAATATCTAACAGTCCACTGTCATAGAAAATTTGTTGTGGTAAATACACTCTGAACTAATCTTTGCTTTTTGACCACTGAAGCCAAATCCATTGAATCAAAGGTCAGCCTTGAAACTGATAAATTGCAATTTTTAAAGGCTCTTGGTATGAGACATCCAGGCTTTCCTCATCAGGACATGGATAACATCTTCACTGCCTCCAGCACTCGTCTGAACCCTTTCTCAAGTCCAAATTCCATTTGTATCTGTGTAGGGTGGATACAAATATATTCTCAGATACAATGCAAAAGCAAACTTCATACAACACCAGAGGAGAAGACTCGGGTATCATGCTGATGTAAGTGCAGTCTTAGTCTGTGGAGCAGAAAGTCTGGCACCTTTTCCCTGTCCTGTCTGTTTGTGTTGTGGCATGATGGGACTTGACTAGAGCAAGTAGACAGTAACAGTAATGGCGGAGGACCAATTTTAAAAGGAAATTCTAAAAATTTACTGGAAAGAGAAAACACATGATTCATCAGAGGAAAGCAGCTCTGTGAATTTGTCCACAAAAAGTTTTTCATTACAAAATTCATGTAATCTCCATTCTTTCAGTTTTTACTTTGATCAGCACAGGTTTACACTGAGTTGTTATTAACTAAACTCAACAGAATTAATTCAGGCTTATGCATGCTGGGATTCCTGGTCCTGCTAGGGCTTGCTATAAACTCCATAGTGCCACGTGTGAAAGAATGCAGCCGGATGTGTTTATTTAGCAACTCTTTGATGGCATCTTACGAAGATATACTCAAAATAGTTCTAGTGAGAAGAAAAAAGGAAAGAACATTCAGTAATTAATGCTGTCCACAGGTTAAAAGAGTCACTTGAGAAACACTACAGCATGGATTCACCCAGCATTTTTAATACTTCTAGTCTGATCCTCTTTTTTATTTATTTAATTTTGAGAGGAGATGGCATGAAAAAGGGGACAATAAATTCAAGACAGGAAGAATAAACTTTATGATATGACTGGGGAAATCAGTTGTGCTGCAAGTTGAAGGTAATTCTTTTTACTTCAGAAGTGGCTACTCTGGGATTGGTCTGTGGGAGAACAGAGTTGGTCTCCTGTATCTCCTGATAACTTGGTACTATACTGATTATTTGGTTGTAGCAGGGAAGCAGACTCTAGCATATTCTATTTTCTTTTTCTCCTAGATATAGCAAGGGAGCAACCAGTGATGTATCAATAAATATTACATTAAGAAATGTTCTCTTCATATAAAGTCAGGAGAGAGAAGGATTTCTTGAAAGTCCTTTGGGGGAGTGGGTTTTGATGCCCCATTGGAGAAAATTGCTGCTTATCCACCCATCCTGGTATTCTTGGCAAAGACAAGTAGTGCTGCTGTTGAACTCACTGGAGCTGTGACAACTCAGCTCAGCTGAGATCTGCCCCAGGAGACTCACTAGGTCAGAATTGTCCTTCAGGCTGTGGCTCTTAACTCCATGAAGGACTTGAACAAAGAATTTAATACCCTTTGCCTCAGTTTCCATAAATGTAAATAGATTCTGGTAACATCCATCACAGTCTCACAGTTTGTCAGGCATAGTTGAACCTGCTGGAGAAGATAGTATTAAACAGCTATAGAGATATGTGGTGGAAACACAAAGATGGGATGAGAATTCTAGTGAATAATGAGCTGCTGGAAAAACAAAACCAAAGCAGGACAGTAATCCAGTTAAAGAACAGCATCAGAAACTGAGCTCCCAGTTGTGAAGAATCAGCCTCATCTCTGCCTGTGTGACACAGCCACTTTGCAAGTATCTGAGCCTGGAAGTTCAAATAAAGTTTGCAAAATAAATCCTGTCTTTCCTAGATAAGAATAGGTTCTTTCTTCAGTAATATTTAAGAAATTTTGTCAAGTTAGGTAAAGTGTTATGTAACATCCATTTCATTTCTGTTGTATTACCCATATTTTTTTCTGACAGAAATGCATTTTAGATGAATATTTAATGCCCTTGCTTTTAAGAAAGTATCTTTGAATCACTTCAGTCTGCTGCTGACTTCAGGTTCCTGGGAGGGGAGGAGCTGCATGAGCTGAATACTAGTGTGCTGTCAGATACCATCACTGAAAAGGGAAGGTGCAGCTCAGGAGTACTGTCTGAGCGTGGCAGAACCACTCATTTTCCCTTAGAAATGAACAGAAGATACAAAACCTGTCACTTGAGAGCATCCACAAGAGAAACTGCTGAGGAGCATGAGATGCCACTTGGCTGTATCCTAGAGGGAGAGTGGGGAAGACTACACAAGCACAGTGTGTCTCTGAACAGAGGCAGAGCCCTTTGAGTCTTCAGATGAATTGTAGTACAAAGAATGATTTTGCTAAAAAGTTATACTTTTTCTCATTCATAATCTTTTTTTTAGCAGTGAAGCAATTAAAATACTTATTCAGCATATTGTGCTTTAAAAATGTAATTCACAAAGATCAACAGACATGTTTTCATTCTCTTGTTCCTGATACTACTCATCACACCAGAAGAACTTGTGCATTTTTTAACTGTATTCTTTCTTCTGTCAGATTTTGTTTCTTTTCAAATGTTGAAGTGTGAAGCTCAGTGGTTGGTTCACCTTATGTGGAAGTGAAGCATAAATTTTTGTTCCTAGTCTATTTCAGTAAAGGTCATCTATTTTGTCATGTAGGTGGCTCTTCATGTAGTATGCTTGGTTTTGAAAATCTGGTTAGTAGGGGAAGCAAATATATTTTAATCTGAAGATTAAATGGTCACGGACTGTAAAAACAAGCAAACAAACCAATCTCACCCCTCCCAGGTAAACTTGGTAAATTTTTCCTGGTTTGGAGAGGAGCAAATGATTTCGTTGGATGTTGTCCTGTTCCCATGGGTAAAGTTTTGACCAGCGAGATGTATTGCAACATCTTTTTTCTTTGATCTGTTTTTTTGGTTTCTAAACTGAAAGATGTCATTGTTTCTCTGAACGGTAGAAGCATGGACTTCCAAAAAGATTAATGAATTTTTTCACCTGAAGTTCCTATGTTTTACCAACGTCCATTCACATCTCTGCACTCTCCATGTACTGCTGGCTGCTGTAGTCTTCCAGGTGACCTGCCTATTGCTCATAAAGTTGGACATGGTATACTGATACAATGCCTACTTAAGGGGAAATATCTTAGTTTATCTTTAAACGCTTTCTTTAGCATTTAGCCCAAAGCTGGGTTGTAACTGTATAAACATTAAAACATTTTCATTAAATACTGTAACACCTCAGTACACTTTTTAACAGCAAAACTGATCTATTACTGGGTCTTGCTGTTATTACAAAAACAGTAATATGCCAGGTAAGTCAGCAGAAGAAAGAGAGAACTTTCTGTTTTATCAGTGAGTAGTTTTGGATAGCTTGATTTTGAAACCTCGAAGGCTGAATCATTTTTTAGTTGTTATTTGCAATGAATCGTAGAATCGTATAGGTTGGAAAAGACCTTTAAGATAATTGAGTCCGACCGTAAACCTAGCACTGCCATGTCTACCACTGAACTATGTCCCTAAGCACATCTACACATCTTTTAAGTACCTCCAGGGGTGGTGACTCCATCACTTCCCTGGGCAACCTGTTCCAATGCTTGACAACCCTTTTGGTGAAGAAATTTTTCCTAATATCCAGTCTAAACCTCTCTGTTGGAACTTGAGGCTGTTTCCTCTTATTACGTGGGAGAAGAGACCAGCACCCACCTTGCTGCGACCTCCTTTCAGGTAGTTGAAGAGAGCGATAAGGTATCCCCTCAGCCTACTTTTCTCCACACTAAGAAAACCCAGTTCCCTCAGCCGCTCCTCACAGGACTTGTTCTCTCAACCCTTCACCAGCTGCTTTGCTCTTCTTTGGACACGCTTCAGCACCTCAATGTCTTCCCTGTTTGAAAACAACACAGTATTCAAGGTGTGGCTTCACCAGTGCTCAGTACAGGGGGACGATCACTTCCCTACTCCCGCTGGCCACACTGTTTCTGATACAAGCCAGGATACCATTGGCCTTCTTGGCCACCTGGGCACACTGCTGGCTCATGTTCAACCAGCTGTCGACCAACATCTCCAGGTCCTTTTCCTCCGGGCAGCTCTCCAGCCACTCTTCCCCAAGCCTGTAGTGTTGCATGGGGTTGCTGTGACCCAAGTGCGGGACCCAGCACTTAGCCTTATTGAAGCTTGTGTTAGATTCATGAAATGCCATTCGTCAGTTGTAATTTAATATTTTGAAGTTAGTAGATAGAGCATGAATTTCTAATAAATTTTAGTGTACTTAGTTTAACCATTTTCTACTCCCAAGCCTTCCCCCTGCAGAGAACCCCAAGAACGCGTGCCCAGGCAAGAACAACTTCACAAAGACTTCAAAACTTTTTCATCATGAAATTTGACTCTAAAATTAATGTTTTATCTTTCCCTGGAGTTTTGAAAACACTTTCTAACTGTCTCTGTTTTACTGTCTTAGCCAAAATATTACTAGAGATGGTAAAATGGCCAGCGCAAGTGCCTGGCTGGCTTTGCACCTTAGCCAACAACACACACGGAGAAACTTTTTGTCAGAGATGTCTATATAACTTACTTGAAACCAGAGCATTGTACTCTTTGGATGTTAGTTATGAATCAGTCTAGTTTCTTAAAATTAGATTCAAGACTGCTTACTGTTTGAGGAGCAAATAGTGCCAGAGAACAATAAAGATGGATTTGTTGCAGATTTTATAATAAATTATTCTTGGTATTCTTGACCTTCTTGATGATTTGCCTCAAGTGTTTTTGAGCTTTTTGTAGAATGATATTTTATATAAGACATTGCATTAGAATTTTGGGGGGGGAATGAATAAGACTTCCATTCCTGCATAACTTAACAGTCTCCCTCAATTGTAATAGAACAAGCTTTTCATGATTTATCCATCATCCTTGTCTTTATGTTTGTGCAGACTTCCTCCTTTTCCTTTAATGTTTGCTTTTCCTAGTTTTATTGATACAACATCCTTACAGAGACTATAGTGGCTGCTCACATTCCCAGTAATTAAATGTAAAAGGAGAGACTCTTAAAAACTTAATTCTGTGAAGGGTTTTTTTTTGTTTGCTATAGTCTTGTGGTTTTTCCTCTAGCTTGTTATGTGTTACAGTCTGAAGCAGATGATGTTTCTACAGCACAGGAGAAACCCTTGCCAAGGCAAAAGTTGATGAACCTTGAGAAATCTTAATGAGGCTACACTCTTAACGAACTTTTGACTGCTTTTACAGAAGTTCAGGTTTGTCATTGTACAGTTGTGTTGCCACTGAAAAAGTCATAGGAGGAATCAAAGCCCTGTAACGTAGCAGCTTTGCAAGGCTACCAGCATATGTTTGCTGGAGCATAGCCTGCATAAACCACAGCTTAATTACATTGAATAGCATATATAATACCAGTGTTCATTCCCTAATTTTATTATTATCACTTTGACTTGTTTCAGATAAGAAGACAAGGCGGAATACAATTACTGGTGGACCTATTGGACCATCGGATGACAGAAGTCCACCGTAGTGCCTGTGGAGCTTTGAGAAACTTGGTATATGGGAAGGCAAATGATGACAACAAAATTGCCCTGAAAAACTGTGGTGGTATCCCAGCATTAGTACGGTTACTTCGCAAGACTACAGATTTGGAAATCAGAGAACTGGTCACAGGTTTGAATCTTTCAATTCTTTTTGTTCAAACTCTATGTAGGCCCTGCAAGCACAGTTCTGTGCTGTGGCCATTTGCTCCATCAGTAACTCTTTATTTTATTGCTGTCTTCTTTGCCATAAAAAAACACTTTCAAGCCCTCTGGATATATCTAAAGTATGAATAGCTTTATTCAGTATCATGCAGACAGCATACAGATGTAGGCGTGGTTTATGCTTACAGTCACTTTGTTCTTGGTTAGCCATGAACGCTCTTGCAGGAGATGTGCTCCTCTGTACACAGATATGTTGTGGTGGGAATCCTCTGCTCTCCCTCTGCTCTTCGTCCTGTCTGGTGTGGGGATGCACATGCAGAAGTCAGATTTTACTTCATTTTCTCAGAAGCTGTTATTCATTTATGTCCTATTTAGTGAGAATAAGGATTTGTTTGGGTTTTCTTTACCTTTCTTGTCGTTCTGATAGGAAAATGGAAAAGCACGTTAGAGAGATGGACAATGTCATCTTCTGAAATTTGATAGCATGCTATGTGATGTATGTTAGATACAGGGCATGCAGGTAGTGGTAGAGTCTGTCTCTTTCTTGATATAGTAGAATCTGATCTTTTTAAGATTGTTTGAACTTTCTTCCTTATGAAATTCAAGGTGGGATTTTTTGTTGGTTTTTTTGGTTTTGGGTTTTTTTTTTGTTTGGTTTGGTTTGGTTGGGGCTTTTTTTCAGAAATACAGAAATGCTGTGAAGCAGCACCTATCTGAAATATCTGGAAACTTTTTTGCCCTTGCCCCTAAGCTATCCTATTTAAAATGCAAAACAGAAGCTAGATTTTTTTATTATTATTATTATTATTCACTTTGTGATTTCATTCTGTTTGGTTGCAAAATCAGTGTGGTGATTAATTTAATGCTATAAATAAAAAATCTAAAGATCTTTTCATTACCCTGTTTTATAATGCCTGTATTTCCATTGTGATTTTCCTACTAAAATATGTAAGAAAAGTTCTCATTTCTGTTAACGAAGCATCAGAGTACATGCTATTGTCTATGCTTCTTCAGAAATTACTTAGTCAGGCCTCATGTAGGTTACAATTGATGAGATTATCGTCCTTTGGTTGACTCTAGGTTCCTTCCCTGAGGGTGTCTAAATAAACTGCATGGTGTTTATTAAATGTAGATTTTTATATTTAATTTTGTTTCTTAGTTACAACACCTATCACCTCATACTTGTTAGGTAGGATTAATGGGGCAGAGATACTGGGTTACATGAGCTCAGATGGTGTCTCCTGCAGAGTGACAGAATTACTGACAGGTCTAATAAAGTGTAACCACCGCTTTGGATTCAGCATACTTGTTCGTCTCTTGGTTATGTTGTCTGTGTCCTGGCTCCAGGGAACATTCTGCCTATTTATTCTGAGTAGGAAGTGGCAAACTGCTAATGAACATCAGCAGTACACCTCAGCAGTTGCATTAGCACTTCCTATGCTGTCTATAGATGGAATTCAAAATGTCATCATGTCATTTAAAGAAAAGATACTAGGCTACAGTTTACATTCCTTCCATTGCAGAGTATGTTGTTAAATTTTCCTGAATTCCCACAGAAAGAAAGTATGTGTGTGCTAGCATGTCCTCAAACTGTTACTACCAAGAAGAGTAGCTACTGACCATCAGTGGTGGGCAGTAATCGGTATAGATAGATGCAGCTCCCAGAGATGGTGAGCATCAGGAGTGCTGGACATCTGTGAAGGGAGAGCAGAGCAAGATGGTGACCCTGAGGAGTGGAATCAACATCAGTGGTATTTCAAGATTTTATTTCTGGGCCTGGTTTTGTTTTGTTTTGGGGGGGGTTTTTTGTTTGTTTTTAATAGCCAGTGCATTCCATAAGGCCACTGCTTGCCCTGGCCAGGTTTTGTGCCTTTCAGATTACAAATCACTGGCCTTTGCTTTGAAAATGCAGAGCTGTTGTGCAAAGCTCCTTTCCAAAGCAAGGCTCATAGCTGAACCTCTCATCCTGCATCTCGTAGGAAACAGGCTGGAATCGTGCATCTGTATCACTTCTCATTTGCTTTTTTGTAAAGTGTTGTAGTGTGACGGCTGCCCCAGTTAAATTCCTTCTCTCTGTCCTTTCTGGGGAAGGAAAGATAGCTCCTGCAGCAGCTGCCTCAGTAATGAAAACATTTGGCTTGATGGTGAGCACAAGGGAAAATAAAAGAAGTTCATCCTGCTTCCTGACAGCCTTCCTGAGTTGAGGTGGCAGGAAGATAATTATTTCAGTAGTGCCACCATAGCCTGAAGGAAGTACAGAGAAAATAATAGCAAATGTGTGTTTTAGGAGTAAGCATAACACCTTGGGCCTTCCATCTCGTGTTCATTGTGCATCCTGTCTACCTAAGAGCTGTTCTTGTTTGTTACTTTTAGGGAGGGCACAAAGTTCCTGCCTTAGGAGTTCATATAGTTCTGTCATCACTGTCCCTAAATACTCCTCCATGATTTGTCCTTATAGCACTTTTCTCATCTGGGGAAGTGTCATTATCTCGCTTGTACAAATTGGGAACTGAGCCTATCCAGTCTAAATGACCTGTCCAGAAATCTGGCAAGAGGAAGGTGTGAATCACTCTGAGAAGGCACTTAGCTGTGAGTGAAGAAATATGGGCAGGAGAGGTTTTTAGCAGCTCAGTTTGTCTGAACAGTAGCAAAGTATTCTTTGCCTGTCCCAAGCACCATGAAGCAGGTGCCCAGCAGAGCAGAAGTTACAATGATAGTTCCTTCCTCAAAAATGCACATTTTCTTCCTTCTTGTTGCTTCTCTCTGAAGAGATTATAATTTCAATTTCCAGCTATCTCAAGACTGGTTTTAGGTGCGTATTTAAACCTGCAGACCAGCTCTCTATCCCAGTAGCACCTTGCTTGTCAGGATTTCCTTCGGTGCCATTTGTGGCTTTTCCTCTTTTCCAGAGATTTCTTTGTGCCATAATCTCTCCAAAACAGAGATTTTCACTTCTTCCTTTATCTCGTCTTCCTCCTCCTTCATAGCAGAGGACTCAGACTAATATTGGAAAACCTTACCATACTCAAATTTTTGGATTGGGCATACTGAACCTTTCTGCGATATGATACAGCTTCAAGGCTTTCTCACATGAGCAAATGGTTTCAGTGCAGGCTCACATGTAGAAGCCATGAGGGAAGTTTGCTGCTTGGCTGTAACAAAATTAAGTGTTGTTAATGCCCAGGAAGTACTTCCTGGAATATTGAAAGAGTACTCAGCCAGAAACACTCCCACTTGAATGTCTCCTTCTCTGGAGACACTCCCACTTGAATGTCTCCTTCTCTGGAGGCATTCAAGACCCACCTGGACGCCTTCCTGTGTAATTTCATTTAGATTTCTGCTTTGGCAGAGGGATTGGACTAGATGATCTTTTGAGGTCCCTTCCAATCCCCAACATTCTGTGATTCTGTGACTGTAAAACCTTCTCAGTCTCTTTTTTTTATGCTGAGAACCTGGATAAACTGAAGTATACCAATGAATATATACATTTATGCAGAAGTTAAATACTCTGATAGAAATAGAGATTTCAACATGGCCTACAGCTTCTTGTAATTTCCAGAGAGTCAAGGAGAACCTGAATTACAATATCTTGTTTCACACAGGTCTCTAAATGAGAAGAAGTCAGTATAAACAGGATGCACCATGCTTAATTTAACCATCTTTTCACCCCAGCTCTTTGTTACTAGTTTCCACAGTAGCTTCTGTTAATGGGAAAAAAATAAAAGTCTTCTATTTTAAAATAATTAAATGTTAACACTTTCCTAATAAATATAAATAGACCAGAACACAGTACAAAATCAGCACAGATCCTGCAGATGGTAGAAAAAAATGTTTGCACTTGTTAATAATGACAATGAGTAGCTGATTTATGACTCCATTGCATTTCTTGAGTTAATTATGAACCCTTCCACAAAATTCAAGTTTAGCATTATTTCTATTTGTTTTACTATCAGGAAAAAAAGTTAAATGAAAAATGTGACTTGTTAGGAAGGATAGCGCAGGATTCCTGTTGATGCCTTTTGGAGAAAGTGAGGTCAGACCTACACTGGCTCCTTGTAACATCAGCTCCATCTGATACCTGGGTACCTGTCTCAGACAAAATGATTTGAACTGCTGTTCTTGTCATTTTGACAAACAAAATCCATCACAACTAGAAACACAGTTTCTGCCTATGAACAATAAGCTAGCTGAATTAGAAACAACTCTGCTTAAAATGGCCCCTTATATGACTGCATCACCCATTTTCAAACTGTATATACAATATTTGATTGCAAGGTAAAAGTGAATGATCCACTTCTAGAAAGTACATGATAATAAAGAAATGTAGCTATAAATAATGACAGGGGAAATTATTCTTTCCTGTGCTGGCAGCCAGCCTGCTGCTTAGTTTGGTTGACACTGAGATGTTAGAGATTTAACTGTTGTCTACTGAAAACATGTAAATTATTAAAATTAATACATTTACAAAAAAAAAAAAATTAAAAGCATAAACTATCCGATGGCATACAGACATACTATACATAGATAGACAGACAAAGACTGTATATTTCATTAACGTTTTTATTCACTGAATCAAAAAACATATATTCCATTCCTGCAAAAAATTACAAGACATTTTTTACATAATGTTCCTTTTAAAGAAGCACTACTTGTCCAAGTGTATTTGGCCCATGATCAAGTTGGACAGGAAGAATTTTTCATTTACTTCCCAGATTTTGTATTCTGATATTCATTAGAGTTGTCTTTAATTTCATCTGTGGCCAGTTTGTGTTTTGGCTTGGATGGTCCTCTGTTGTCACCTCATGTTGTGCAACATTATTATGTAGTTGTTTTACATTTCTGTTCCATTTTTAGTAGATGTGATATGTTTATAATGAGGTAATTATAACCCTATTGATAGTCTGTCAGTGTTACTGAAAGCGATTATACGTTATCATCCTTATATCTATCTGGTTTGGGGTAACCATTGCAGTTTAAATCTCCTTTTGGTTGCATACTGCTTGTTATAGTATGTATATAAATTGTTGGCAGGTTGGTCAAGACACTCCAGAAGGTCTCTTTGAGCCTTGCATGTATCTTTGCTAATCAGTGTAATTGCAAGTTAGTGAGCTTGCAGTGATGTGTAAAGCAGGTTAAAGGGAGTATTCTATTTAAATAGACCTTTTGGCATACTACAGTGGAAGATTTATGATGATTGGGGTTTGGTTTTGGTGGGTTTTTTTAGTTAATTATGGACAGTTCTTTAGAATTTTAAACTTCCTAGTACAAAAGCAATTCTTACATTGGGGGTTCCCAAAGTCAAAATCACATGCCTGTAGTTGTTTCCTATTTGTGATGTTATTTTCTACTTGGACTTTGTAAGGTATTACACTTGTGATTTTTTTGGTATAGTAAATCTTACTTAGCAGTATTATATCAAAGGGCTGACTATTTAGTACGTAGGATCTTGAAGCAGTTTATCAATTTAATAATTTTCTGCAAAAGTGCCCTTGACATTAGCTTAGTTACTGGAGTGTGTAAACACAGATGTGAAACTTTATTGTGATATTAACTTTTCATTTAGAGGTGGGAACTGTTTGTAGCTGTATTGCTCTTTTGAAAATGAGTAAAGGCTGTTTTATCCCACTCTGAGGTGACTTTCCCACAGACTTAAGTAAAGGAGAATCAAACTCTGCCATGAGTTGCATTCTTATAGTAGTTCACCTTGATGTAATTCTCAAAATCTCTATATATCCCTTTTTTGCAGGTTTATATTGGATGTTATTCCAGTGTTGAAGATATTAAATATCCCATTTCTTAATTACATTCAAGTACAATGGAGCAATGCAAGTATAAGGAAGCCTGGCCTGTGAAAGGCCTAATTAATTAGCAGCTTTTGATTTTTAATATAAAAAGATAGGAAGGAAAATAAATGTGTAAAGTGGGTTGCTTTTGGAACCCAAGAGAGGATTTTGGCATTACACTAACTGAAAATTAGATTATAAAGGTATGGTACGTTTTAGGTTCAGATACGTATACTGGACATCACAAACTTTTCAAACAGATGTGAAAAGCCATCTACGTGCTTAAATTGTCATGATGGTGTAACCGTGGCAATACTGCTGCTACGATTTTGATGTAAATTTCATTCAGTATATGCTTAGTTAAAAGAATAAGACTGTCAAATATCATTTGGGGCTCATAACTCTTGTGTAGTTAAAGAAAATGGAGACATGGGATAAAGGCAGGAGGTGTCCAAATGCCACTGAAGATGCAGCTCTGTGAATTAGCTTCTCCTCCGCCTCCAACATCCAATCACTATGTCCTGTCAAGGCAAGAAAATTAGGAAGGTTAAGTGTGGAGACAGATAACTGCTAGCACAAACACAGCTTTCAGAAGTGCTTGTTTTGGTTTTGGCAAGAAAAGATGTTAATTCACTTCTTGCTTAGTTTCTCCTCTGCAGATAAGCAAATTCCCTGTAATAAATTTAAACAAGCGCTTTGAGGAACTTGCCAAGCACAGAGGCAAGTGACTTACAGGCTTTAAGCTTAATTATTTTTTTAAATAATAGATTTAGGATAAGATTCACAGTTTTCAAATCCACTTGCTTAGGCACTGAAATTTACTTGTGTATTTAAATGCTTTTCAATCAAAAGAGAGATTTGAAGGATACTAGCTCTTATAAATCTTTCCTACTCTTTCTTTAAATGGATGTAACTGTAAGTATAATATCCTACCACAATCAATTTTAAAAGTTGATTAAATCTTTTGTACTAGTTTACTTCTAATGAGGTGTTTTAAATAACCATTGTTTTCAACATTAATAAAATTATCTACATACTGAAAATTCATCTGTTTACTCTGGATTGAAGCCAACAGCTGAATGAGGAATTACATATTACAGTTTCTTCAGTATTCTTTTCTTCAAGTACAAAAGCCTTTTTAGTTCCCAAAGGTTACATCATAGTTTGACTCCATCCCATTACTTGAGACACTTTTAATCAAGGTATTCTTCAGCCTCTGCCCTGAGCTTTTCAAGCCAGTGGGAATTTCATACAAAATGCCAAACTCCATCAAATCTCCTGCAAGTCTCAGATTGCAGTAAAAACTTGTGTTTCATCTCACTGCTCAGACTTTGCATAGAATAGTTTATGGTTCCTTGCTTTTACATTTGAAATCTTGTTATGGAGAGAAGGGAAATCAAGGATATGTTGTATGCAAAGAACCTACTTGTTACTGCTACCTTGATAAAATTCTGTTTATGCCACGCGATTATGCAAAGCTAAGCAAAAGCAAAACAAACAATGGTCTGCTGAAGTGGTTGTTGGAGTTGATCCATCTAAAGGTCCAAGTGCCCCAACACAACTTCAAGCAACTTGGCTTTGGAAGTGTCACCAAGGTGGTAGAAACCCTCCAGCCTGTTACAAGCAATGGCAATAGCACAGTTAGCGGGCTGAAGGGCTACTCTATCTGGGGCTTTTCCACCCCAGTAATCAGGTACTTTCAAGTTTTACAGAGAGTCTACAAAAATCACTATTGCATCATCATCATTTAAAGAAAATACCTTAAATATCTATTCGTACTTCTCCAGAAGTACATTCACAGTCTGTGGATGTGCTTTACCAAGGCATCACCATACAAGGAAGAACACTGTTGTGCTTTACGTTACAGTTCTGCAGGGTGGCAAAACTTTAGACTTTAGCATCACCTACAGAAACCATTACCATCACTTGTAAAAATGCAGAAGTGATTTCCAAACAAATTCAGAACATGAATTAATTGGCATTTTATAAAGTCTTCCTGTGAACTCATTGTGCAATCACTGACTGATATACCAAAGCTTTGTAGCCATATTCCTTGCAAACTAGGAAAGTAAAAGGCTGTGCAGCTTACACCCGTAAGTTGTTGGGAAACTGATTTCCAACCTGTAGCCTACGGCGTCTTCACGAAATTACAGAGCCATTCAAAACACGTCCTATTTATAGCTCATATTTAATGGAAAATCTAAAAGTAATTTAATAAATTGTGTAAATTTGCTTCAGAAATGATGCTGTCTTATCAAATAACACTTATGCAAGCAATATTGACAGTTCAACTGGATCATTTTATACAAAATCTTTTACAATTTACTCTCTAATTTTAAAGTAATCTTTGCACCTTTCTCAATATGCTGTCACTATTTTGGCTCTGAAAAACCCACTGATAGGATTTGTTGTATTCATGAAGAGTCATTCTCTACTTTTATATGAATGGTCAGATTAACTACTTCACTCCCTGCTGCTCCCAGTCAAGTAAGGAAGAGTGTTAAAATAGATGCCTTCTAAAATCTTCTGCCCTACTTTCTTAGCAACAGGCTGGGGCACCGATTTATTGTGCAAGTTGTTGCACTCAGAGTATTATTGTAGGTAAAAGGGAATGTACTGATAAGAAGGTCATACAATACCTTCCTCAGGCTGGCAGTGCCTGTTTCCCTGGATTGGAAGGGGAGAAAGACAGAACAAGTCACCAGGATGCCAAAGACTTGGCTGGGAGCAGTGTGATGACCCTGGCAGGGGAGTCCCTCTCTCTGAAGGGTCTGCTTGGGGCTGGTTTTGTCGGTTTTCCCATCACAGCCTGCCTCCTTCCCCTTGCTTCCTAGGCAAAATCCCATTAATTTGTCCTGAATTTTTGACACTCATTCCTAGGACAAAAACCAAGGGGTCCATTTTTGCTCTCCTCTTCTCTCTGGCACTGGGATACCTCCCATGTATGAACCTCAACTTCCAAGTCTAAATGGGAAATATCCATCCCCTGTACAATCAGTGAAATGCATCTTCTATGGAAAATTCATTCAGGTTGTTTTGATTCATGTGGCAGTGAAACTGGTTTCGTAATTTGCTTGTTAATATGCTACATAAGTTATTTTTAAATTTTTTTTTTACTTTGGTCAGACCTAAGTTTAAGAGGAAATATTGAACAGGGCAATCTGGAGTGATAAATAGAGGACATCTGTTGCAGCATATGGCTTGACGTAACAGCTGCATTGAACTTTTTCAGTAAGTAATAATCCTTTGGAAAAATTCAGCTGGGCATATAATTTTGATGCTCCTGCCTGAATGATGGAGTATTAAAACGCTTGCAGTTTAAAACCACTCTATAGTTTGAAATGTTTGCCATTTGCAACACTGAATACTTCAATTTTATTTTGGAAATAGGTTTTTTTCAGAAACAGATCTGACTATTTCACTTTTTTGTTTATAAAGTGAAAGTTTGGGGATAATATGAAACATTTTCATTTTGTGATGAAATTATTTTTTTCACTGTGGCCACTAATTTTATGTTTTATTTTTAGGTTCAGAGGCCAACCTCCCTTCTTCCCTCTCAAATAGTCTTATTTTCAGTGCTGTCTTTACCTTAGATAACAATTTTAAAATTTGGCTAATAAATAAGTGTTTGTTTGGGGTTTTTTTAGCACCTGTACACTGAGCCTGTCATTTTGCATGTAGATGCAACTGAATAGATAGGACTAACTTCTTAATTGGTTCTTGGGAGAAAGGAGTTTGGTACTTAGAACTGTAACTTGATGTTCAGTTTTAATTAAAACATATTTGTCCTCTGTATTAAGGTCTGTTACCAAACATATATTTTGATTTTGGGTGCTATAAAAAATTCTTCAGCAAAATACATATGTAAGCACTGTAAAAAAACCTTTCCATGTATATATGCATCCTTGTTTGATTTCCTTGTTTGCTGATAAAGTATTTAATTGGGAATGGTATTGCCATTAGTCGTGTGTTAGGATGAAATTTTCTTGAAAACGGTTGATTTATTTTTTTTCCTGTGTTTTTGTCACTTAGAGTTAATTGCTTTTGGTTTGGCTTCTGTGTTTTGTGGGACCAGTTTCACTTCGTCAGTTTGGAAAACAAGTTGAACAGGAACCAGTGGTCTTTCCATAGTAATTTAAGTCAGCTCTTCTAGTAATTCCTCTGCTGTCCAACATTAATGCTAGTAACAGTCTAACATTCTTGTCTGAGAGCTCTTCCCTTCCACAAGCATACATTATTTTAAACTGTACAGCAGAGAGAGAGCAGCAAGGTCAAAATTCAGTCCTGTGAGAAGAATACAGACTTCTTGAGTTAATGCAATAGCATTTGGACAGAATATTAAAATTAGTCCCTCCTTTTTGTTTTAAAAAAATCCTAGATATAATTTTGGAATGCAAAGAGCAGTAACTGAGAAAGAAAGCATTAGCTTTTCAGAGAAAATGCTTATATTATGTAGTCATGTACTTATATGTAGTCGAGATCAAGCTATGTTTGTTTGTAATTAAAAAACAACCAATAATCTTTATTCTCGATGGAAGTTTTTGCTATATAAGTGTGAATGGCTGCAAAGGGGGAAAAAAAAAACTCATCTGGCTGTAGGTTTGTTTACTGTTCCTTAAACTCCTGCCCACTTATGACTTCCACTGAAACCAAGAAATCCAGGCTTCCTCGATTTGTACTTTTCATGGGTCATCTTATATATAGATAGAAAACCACCTCTGCGCGTGTAAATAACTGAATTACAGGAAGGTGCACATAGGGATTCATTCAGTAACCAGATAAAAAATTATTTCAAGAAAATTGGTGAAGCTTCCTCCTCTTATTATGCCAATTGTGAACTTATTTTTAAAGCGTGTTTTTAAGGAGCTGTCTTATGAGCTGTGAATTGTTCAGGTGCCAGAATACAAATCAGCCACTTCTTGTTTCCTACAGAAAGTCTGTTACTGAGACCAATTCCTCACCTTGACGGCTGAGCTGGGTGTGACATTGCACTTTATATTAAGAAATGTTGGGTTGGTATTAGCATCTTTCCAGCAGAACTGCTGTAACACATCGGGAGCTCACACCCTGCTGCCACGGAGCAGAATCCAGCTCCGCAGAGCAGCGTTGCAATTAAAAGGGGCTCTGAGTGTCAAAGCTGCAGTAAGAGCCAGCAGATGACTTTTATAGTACTTGAGTGCTTGGGGTAGAAGATGCTTTTCCTAAGAACTTCAATAAAAGATGCCTTGTGCTTGGCTTCTGTGCAGGATGTTTAGCTCTCAGATTTCCATCTTAATTGTCATGTTCATGAGAAACTCCCTGTGGTACCCGTGTGCCTTCAGCATATAAATAAAAACACCTGCCAACGCCGTGTTCGCTCTTCCTGGGATGCAGTCTCCTAGTACTACCAAATGGCATTTTGCATCAGTCCATGACCAAGCTATTAAATTAAGATGGAAAAGACAAGACCACAGAATAATAGAATTGCCTCAATTGGAAAAGACCTTTAAGATCATTGAGTCCCGTCATTAACCTCACACTGACAAGTCCCCGACTAAACCCTGTCCCTAAGCACTATGTCTGCACAACTCTTGAATACCTCCAGGGATGGAAGACAAACCTAGATAAGCTGGAATACTTTAAGATTTTTATTTTTACAAATAATATTAAACAAGCAAAATCTTAGTATAAATTCAAGGTTGATTTAAATACCCAAAATGGAGAAGAATCAGTCTTGTTTCTCCCAATAATATTTGTTTACTTATTATCCTTTTACCCTATAATTTATTTGTCAAAGTACATCTCTTGCAGCACAATAAAAAAAGAA
The DNA here is from genome assembly GCF_000700745.2 of Antrostomus carolinensis. Lineage (NCBI taxonomy): Eukaryota > Metazoa > Chordata > Aves > Caprimulgiformes > Caprimulgidae > Antrostomus > Antrostomus carolinensis. The sequence goes on from NW_010318249.1 coordinate 65,630, forward strand.
AATACACGATGGCAGTGTGGCAGGGGCAATGCTTTTTGGAAAAGCTGACTTTTTTTGTTTCTTGGTTTCCATTTATATTTGTAGTCTAAGTTGTTCTAAGAGGGTTGTTTATATATAGATATAAAATTAATAATTAGAGGTAGCATTCAATATGCACTCAATAGTTGTTTCGACTTCCCTGTTTTTGCACATGCTGTCTTGCTAGGGTGATATTTTTTTGCATGGAAATGTATGATCTCTTATTTTTTTAACTTTGAATGGAATAAGGATAGCATGTGGCTCATCAGGTCGTTAGTTATATCTGACTATAGATATACATACGTGAGTACCAGTGTTAAGTAAAACACTGGCTAAAAAATGCATTGAAGAGTTTTAGCAGGATGAGTTTGAGCTCTATCCTGATTCAGGGATGATGGGTTTTTGTCTCAGCCTGCTCCATTAAATTGATTTACTTCAGATTTTTAAAATAATTTGCTTTGCTTCTTTAGGGTGAGTGATATGGTATCTATTGCAATAGCTTGAATTAATTTATATTAAAAGGAGCGTTGTTTGTAAGCTGAAAGCCTGGTGGATAAGCTCTACCTGTTAAGCAGGAGTAGCATCTCATCAGCCTGGACTGTGCTTTTAAAAGGATTGGTCTTGTTTTCAATCTTCTGGACTTTGGCTAAGAGAAAGATAAATCAAAGTTTTCCTGGTTCTCTGTTCTTTCAGTTCCCTCCTCCAGTGGCAACAAGTTTAAATTTCCTTAACTAAGATCTGTGCGTAGTTCTCCTTATGAACTCTATCTGTACAGTTATGTCTTTGAAAAGGTTGACTATAACCTTTTTCAAAATTTATAACGTGTTTTAAAATTTGATTGTCATTATCTGTGAAAGGCCTTCTTAGAAAAGATTATTTACATTTAGTACATTAAATAACCTGTTGAACATAGTAGTTGCATGTCCTCTGATAAGCCACTCCAGAAGATGTGACTTGGCATAATAAGATCTCCATAGTGAGTATTCTCTTAGACTCCTAAAAGTCCTTCATATGATGGCTGCAAGTGTACCTCAGATGGTACTGAGGCTGAAAATCCATCTTCCAGCTGGAACCATCTGAATGCTTTCAGTACCAATTTCTCCTTAGTTTTAATCTCAAAATGAGATTGCAAGATAGTTTTTATGTGTGCTTCAGTTTGTTATATTTAAGGGTTAAAAAATTTCAACCTGCAAATAGACATGATCAGTCTGGTGTAGTTATTTTTCTCTGTCTGCAAAGCATCCAATACAACCTAAAGTGATTTGCAAATGAGGAGACAAAATGCCTACTGTGAATGCCTCACAAGCTTAAAACCAAGGAGGAGATAAGATACTGTGAACACAAGTGATTGAGTAAGAGATGTGGAACACTAATCTGATTAGTTCCTTATTTCCCCTCCTCTCCCAAGAGTCAGTCTACTGATGCTAAACCACTGAGTTGGACGATTGAGTTGTTGGATTAACAGCTCTCTTCTAATACATATACAGCAAGATGGGTCCCACTATTTGTGGTGAATCACTGGTATGCCAAGTCTGATCCCTTCCCTTCCTGTGAGCAATTGATGACAGAGAAATGATTTAGGGGGCAGTTGAGACACCTCTGAGGCTATTCCAGACTTGTTTATTGTGCTCGGAAACCCAGTTCAGTCACGGCTTTCAGAGTAAGGGGGCAAATGATCTCAGCAACCAGCTCCTTACTATAGTCTCAAAGGACTTGTAACGCATACATGCTTGAAAAATGTGTTCAGAGTCCTATGGAGAAGAGGTAGCTCTGTAGTAGAAGATGCCTCAGGTAAAAGATTTATTTTTTTATCACTTCCCCTTGCAAAGTTAAGGGAATGGATTATCTTGTTGAACCCCACATAAATCTAGCTCCAGGTCATCCTCAGCAAAAGTAATGGGAAGTGAATTGCCAGTGCCCTTTCATAATTGCAGATCTTTAATTAAGGAAGGACACAAGGAGGCACTTAAAATGCCAACCTCAGCAAGTAGCAGGCTCCACTACTTGTGAGAATAAATTATAACTTGTCAGAATAAACTTGTTTTTCCATTAATGTGGTGGGTAGTATTCAAAGACTTATAATTAGATAAAATGCATTGTTCTCGGATGGAAGAAGATTATCTTACTTCTTAAAACTGTCTGTGAGGTGCAAACACTTTGAAGACAGTGTCAGCCTTACTGGGCAGTGCCATTTTGCTTGGTTCCGCCTTGACTTACAGTCATTTTAGAAGAAGGCAGAACAGCTAATTTAGTCTGGAGATCCCTTCATCCTCTTACTCTGAAGGTTTAATTTCCAGTTAGTGAAACCAGACTCCACTTTTTGGCTTTTGGATGAATATGTAGGGGTTTTTTTGGATTTGGATCTCACCTGTTACTGTGGCAGTTTATTGAGCAAAATCTTGCGTGCACTGTCAAGTGGATTTTAAACAGAGAAGAAGGGCTTAAAGAATATTTCTGGGCATTTCAACCATTGCTGAATACCAGCTTATCATGATATTTATGTGAGTTTACTTTTAATTATCAAGAACCTATAATGAATAGAATATAATGTAGAGACACACATTTTTAAGCATTTTGCTAGACAGGGCTCTTATGTTTGCTTCTTCTGTATTTTTCTCTGCTTTCCCAGTTTATGACTAGTTCCTGAAGCCCAAAGTACTGTTTTGTTGCCAGCAAAGCACTCTTTTCTGCTTCACTTACAAAATAGGAGTTTTTCACAACAAAACAACACATTGTCTTGTGTAAGAACTAAATTGGACCTCGAAGGGGGAAAGATTTGCATTCTGATTCTCTACCTCTATACCATGCACATCGTTTACACCTGTCTAAATAAATCTAAAAAAAAAGGCACCCACATTGTTGGTACCGATTCAAAGCAGCAAAATACTAGGTATTTCAGGAATAGTAGATGTGCCAATAAAGCTTACCAAGAAAAGGTCATAGAAAGCAAGTATAAATATCTTTGAGGGTCTTTATTCCTTTAAATATGCTATTACTTTTCATAAAGCCATTCAGAACAGAATTCAAAGACTCTTTTACGTTTAAGGCAGCAATTCTTAAATGAAAAAATGATCATTATTCTTATTTCTGCTTTTTTTTTTTAATCTGTATCTAGTCTGTTAGTTTCTGCCTGTTTACCACATACAGATTATTTTGAGGAGTTTTTTATTAGTGTGCTAAGCAAAATTTTTACATTAACGTGCATAACTATCTTTTCATACAGTTCCATATAAAATAATTTCAATATTAAATGGTGTAACTGAAACAGTCTCCCCATAGAGGTAATTAATTTTAAAGGGAAACCCAAAAATGTAGGTTGATTCCTGATAATTACACCTTTCCTTGAAAACACTGAATGCTAAAGAAAGTCTTGAGCAAGTGGTGTTCTTGCTGCTTGTATTTATAAATGTCTGAGCCTATGTTCGTAAGGTCTTGAGCAGTTTCCTCCCACCACCACTCACTTTGTTATTTGTAGTATAATGTTCATATTTGTAACCTTGCACGTACGATGATGATGATAATCTTTCTCTGTGTTGACTCAAGACTTGATAACCAGAAAGGCAAATCTCAATTGTGCTGCTCAAGGTTAGGTGTGGGGCCAGGCCACTGTAACTACGGGAAGGAAGTAGGAAGGAGTAGGGTTGGACTCTACAGAAGAGGAGGTATGTTGGCAAGGGGAGGGGGAGGAAGAGGTAGACTTGCTCTTCCAGCTGTTCCTGGGAGGACACTGGGCTAAAATAAAGGCTACTGCTTCTTCAGGGCAGCATATTGCCCTCCAGTTTCCCCCAGCAATAGCAGCTGCCCAGCACCAGCAGGCTCATGGTGCAGCACCAAAATCAAATGTGCTTTTCCAGCAAATACAGGAATATATACAAAGGAATGAAAATCAGGGTCTCTTTTACCCCCAGAAATTTCTTGCCTGCTTTCTGTGTGGCACATCTGCAGTGGCCCTGATCCTATGGCTGTGCTCCGAAAGCTTTGGCTCTTGATTGCGCTTCCTTTTCTTTGGCACATTATGAATTTTAACAGAAGGGGCTTTTAAAAAATTCTACTAAAATTCTTTGTGAGTTGCACTATTAAGCTTATTGTTTCTGTGCAAAATGGTAGTATTCTGTAACTTTGTACAGTAAAATATTTACAAAATAAAAAATGACTTGTTGAAGGTGGGGATAATACCAAACTACTGTATCAGGTCATGAAGGAAGTCTTTGTTTGTAGTACCAACTAGCCTAGACAGTTTTACTTCCATTGCATTGAAGATCACAGAGTTGGAGTTTTGTTTTCTTGATACAGTGATAGTCTTAGAGCAAATCAGAACCTATTTTCTGCTATTGTTTTTTTATTTTTGTTTAGAAGGAAAAAATCTGAAGTCCAGCCCATAAAAAAAAATATATATATAATACTCCTTAATTCCATGTGTGATTCAGAGCCTAACTAGGCCTAGATCATAACCAGCTGCTCAGTTTTTAGGCTTAGCTCTCAGAAATTTCCAATGTTGCTGTGACTACCTTTTGTGTATTCAAAGCTGTGTTCCCACTGCAAAAGTGTGAAGGTAACATTCAGCTGCATTTACAGTGTAGCCTTTTTTTTCTTGACAGAACCAGCTTTGTTAAGCACACCAATGCTGTGTAATGTTTTGTTGGCTTTGGGTTTATTTTAAATGAAAACTGTTCAATCTTTTTTTGCAGAAGTGTTAAGTATTAGTCATTTGCTTTTTTTGTAGGAGTTCTCTGGAATCTTTCCTCCTGTGATGCACTGAAAATGCCAATCATCCAGGATGCCCTCGCAGTGTTGACCAATGCAGTGATCATCCCTCACTCTGGATGGGAAAACTCTCCACTCCAGGATGATCATAAAATACAACTCCATTCATCACAGGTGCTGCGCAATGCCACTGGGTGCCTAAGGTGAGTACTGCAAAACATTTGCTTTGCCCTAATCATCTTGCTTTGACTTGAACTGGTATTTTTCATTCTTAGGCATCTGTAAAGTAAATAATTGGTTTGCATGTCAGCGAAGACAATAACTTTCAGCGCTGTAGACTTTAAGTTGGAAATTAATTAGAAAACAAGCTTCAGGCCATTCGAAAAACAATCTCTAGAAGCGCTGCTGTAGGTTTTCCTTTTTTCTTTTCCTAATAGCTTTGACTAAACTTCTTATCCAAGCTGGTATATTACAGATGTTTTTCTCCTTATAGATTTGTCTCATTTCCCCAGTTGCTTAAGTGAAGTCAATATGTTCTCACTATTACACCCAATGTAATCAGTACGAAAAATAATGAAGATGCTCACAAAAAATAATATACCTTACGGGTTCCAGATGCCATTGCTGGAGTTATGATAAATATATAAAAGTAGATTTTTTCTGCTCTCTGAAGATGAGAAATGGATTTCAATAAGTGACCAATCAATTTAATACTGTGTAACTAGAATACTTAAATCCTTAACAAGTATAGTGTGTGTTTATATTTGTATGACAAACTTGTATATGCAACACCAAGTTGCACGTATATGTGGAGTGAGTAAGAAGAGTTTTAGTTCTGAAAAAGCCTTACAAAAGGATTGAGTCATAGCAATTTTTTAATTCCAATCCATATCATTTTGTTGAAGTACTTTAACGTATTAGGCAAGTTCTTTTAAGCATTGTTTTCTTTTCTCCTAGTACACTGGAAATTCTGTAATGTCTTAGAGACATGAAAGTTGATTAGTTAATATTTTTACATACATCACAGGAAAATTGTTAGGCGAATAGTATGTACAGTAATACAGTCTATGTTGTATGTTGTGTCCAAAGCAGCTATCCATCAAACAGCTAAATTTAAAAAAAAAAGCAAAAAACATTGATTAGGAGGCAAAGTAAAGTAGCAGTACTTTTTACATATCCATAGCAAGCACCAGTTTGTCTTCGTGCTGTTTCATCCAATGAAATGCCTCCCTTTCAGAAGTAGCACCTGAAAAGTTTAATGGAAAAAATCATTATTATTATTATTATTATTATTATTACCAGGAATTCAGTGGAATAATGTAAACAGAAGAGAATGAAATATAGAAGGTGATAATTTCTGTATTGCCAATATACTTGTATTGGACTTAAGTGCAGGTATGTATATGTGAATACCAGCTATTGGAATATGTGACTGAAACTAAGTATTTGTACCAGAATTGTATTGATTTTGAGAAGAGTTTGGTATTATAATTTTGTTGCATCATGTTCATATTACTAGGAAAAAAGTTACTGAATCACCGTGACAGAAGCCATTCCATAAAGACATGTACCGTGTTATACTTCTCATACTTCCAATGTTTAACCTGTCTCAGTTAAAGAGCTGCCTCTGAAAGAGATGTCCATTATAAATTTGGGGCTTTATGATGCCCCTTCTCTGAATGGACATGTCCAGTGTCGGTCTCCCCACACCATAAGCTCTAGCTTCCTATTAATTTTTCCCCAACTGCTTCTCAGGGACTGATGTCCATCCCTGATCCTGCAAACCTCAGTTCATCCTACCTCATAGTTGATATATTTGTTGCTCATTGGTCTTGAAATCTTTCTTCTTTTTTCTTTTTTTCTTTTCTTTTTTTTTTTTTTTTTTTTTTTTGTGAATTTTTGTGCACCCAACTGATGTGAGCTTACTGTAGCCTGCACTGTGGGTCAGCCTGAGGACTTGTGGCCACATGAGAATGGTACGTTGCCTGGTCTAATACACACTGCTTTGCAGCAAGGCTTACTACCAAGTGCTTGATGGTAGGGTGTCATAGCAGAATGGCTTCTGGTCAGGTCGTGCAAAATAAGCTCATATCTGCCTGCAAAAGACTGTGCATATTATATCTCTTTAGTCCTTTCCAGGTAGCTGTAACAGCAGCTCAAACGGTTGTCCTGAGCAGGTTGGTCTTCCTCCTAAACCCAGGCTCTTCAACCATAGTATGGCTTTTTAATATATTTCTGATACCAAACCTTCACTATTTCCCAGATGCATCTTTCTGTCCTCTCTAATGGCTTCAGATATATATTTAGCCTTCATCCATCTTCTTTAGATAATTTCATCCCACTTAGTCTGTGTGGATGCTCTTTGGCAGAGCCAGAACATTTGGAGAAGGTTGAACTTTTGCTTCACACCAGGGGGAACTTTCTTGTTTATGTTTCCCCAGTCACTGTTGAAAATCTCTCTCTCTGAACAAAGTGTCAAGTTTGAGTTTGTGCAGTGGAGAAAAGTGTAAGTTGACCTCTGAGACGGTAACTGGATTCTTGTGTTGAATTCCTGTAAGATAATGGGGCTGGAGGCTGGAGTGAAACAGTGAATGTCAGAAAGAGAAGATTAGAAAGCTCTGTGGAGATGATTTGAGTAGCGCATGCTCTGCGCAGGTAGTACCTTGGCTGGCATTCCTTAAATACCCACCATCCCCAATAAACTAAACGCCCTCACACTTTCCACTTGTGACTAGTTACAAGCCTTGTATTTCCATTTCAAGATCTCACTGGACAAGGGAGGTGATATAAATCAGGACTATATATTGTGGTTGATGGCTGAGATAGTGTGCTGTGTTTATGTGGTGAATGGAAAGTTCATTGTCATCTTCTGTGGGAGAATTTCTTCTAAGACTCTGGTTGTCCTCTGCTGTTTTCATTTTCTCCTTTTCCTAGAGCTGATTGTTGAAGGGATACTGGTTAAAATTCACTTGCATCAGGTTTATCAGTGACAATGCTCAGTATCATAGGAAAAGTAGTGGTGTTCAGAATACTTAACAAGTGCTTCTGAATCTGTAATGTTGACTGATGTATTCATTGCTAAAAACTTTAAATACTATCTGAGAGGTGCTGTAATATAATCCATCCCATAAACAATGCTATTAGATAGATTGCAATGGCCATCATATAGGAATAGTCAGATCATTCTTTTGTGTTTTTTCACTACAGTATATGAATTCTTATTCTTTCTGCTGATCTTTTCTCAGTTTCTTGATGAGAGTTTCCTTCTTCAATTAAAAAGTTGCTTATTAACTACAATTTTTAATACTCTTCTCTGCTTATTCATTATCATTCTTAACCAAGTTCTTAAGCCTGCAACTCCAGTCACACAGTAACCCAGCTGAAATCAGTATGAAATCATATGAAAGACAGCAGCCACATCAGACCTTCTTCTCCTGTTATTTCTTTTTTTCCTTGAAGACATTATTTACAAACTGCACTTTGCATACTTTTGTGATTTGAAAAGGAAAATAGCTTTAATACAGTACTGTACTAATTAATTTTACATAACTTGAATACTTTGAAATGGTTTAGATAATTCAAAGCTCTGAATACAGTGTTATACTTATCATTTATAAATTTAATCTTAATATTAATCTTTGATAAATTGCCAGACCTCAGTGTGACGTGTGTTAGAGTAATCACCCAATTTACTTGGCTCCCCACTGAGATGCTAGTACCTTACCTCATTAAGTTCTGTGAAAGTTTGACTGTTTTTTTTTTTTCCTTTTGAATTTCAGCTGTGACTGCTTTATTTGTGTTAGGGAAATACCGTATCTTTGGTATATAGTGTCTGATTCCTTTAGACTTATTAGGGAAAGTCAGGTGAAAACTGAATTTGGAATCACAGTTGCTTATAGTGGGGGATTTACAGTCCCTAATCTGAAATTTAAAAATCAGCTGGAGGCATATTGCACAACGTTGTCTTAACCTGGAGCACCAAGCTTACTGTGGTGGGCTGACCTTGGCTGGACACAAGAGAGAAAATACAACGAAAGGCCCATGGGTCGAGATAAGGGCAAGTTTTAACTGTTTTGTGGATGAATTAACTGTTTCACAGACATTTACAACTAAAACATTTATTCCACCATTTTATTTCTCCTCCAGTTCTCTTCTAAGCATCCAAAGTCTATTGATTCCTATTCTTAAGAACTTCTATACTCTGTTTTGAATACAGCATTCTGCTGCATATGACAAAAGATGTGGGAGCAGCATAAAATACATACTACAGACTTTATCATTCATCATCTGTTTAGTTTCTAAAGAAATATACACATATATGAAGAAAGATTTTTATATGTATGTGAAACACGTTTCTTTGGAAACTAAACTGATACTTGTACATATGTGCATGTATATATTTTGTGTTTATTTGTATATACATGCAGATATAAAAAGGCTGATTAGTGAAGCTAGAATATGTTTCTGTCTTTACTGACTGATGCAAGCTTTGAATATCTCCAGCTGGATATAAACGGAGATGGCTTCTTACAGTAGGACCGGGACCTTTGCTGCTGATTTTACAATACTCCTCTTACCAACACAACAGTCACAATTTTGTCCATCGCTGTGTATGCTGTAGTGGATATAAAGATATTGGACTTGCCAACCCATCTCAGTATTTCTCTCGCTTTTTCTAGAGCCCAGGAGCTCTTCTCAGTCTTGTGCATTAGATAACAAGAAAGCCCACACTCCATTAAGAAGCCTGTCAGAACTCAAAGTTAGGACAAAACTCATATTAATTGTGTGTTACCACTGGCATCCTACTCAAGGGAAGGACTTTTACTACAAGCAGTACCAGCAAGCAAGAGTTACAAGAGAGATACAACTACCTAGAGCGATACTGAGGCAGAGTTATCCACTTGTAGAGAGGAAGCTGTCCAAATCCAAACCCAACATTTTTCCTTCTCTTAACCTCTTCAAATCCAGTCTTATCTTGGAGAAAGGGGTAATCCACTCCTGTTCTTATCTTTTTAATACCTTTTGAGATATTAAAATTACAAAGCTGGTATACTTAAAATCCAAGCACCGTAAGATCAGCTAATTCAGTACCAATTATCTAGCTACGTTCTATGAATGTATTGTGGTGAAACACATGCTATAATTGACATAGTGTACAGCGTTGCACACCATGTGTTAAACCTCATTTGGCCACAACTAGGATGTTGAGTCAAGCTAGAGAGTTCCTAAAATCCAGGGTTATATTGGCCGTCCTGGTGTGTCCCTTGTTAAACAAAGACATGCTCTCCTGACAGCTCTCCTCAGCTTGGGAGTTTCTCTAGGGCCTGGAGTTGGAAGTAAGTGCAGAGGAAAGCCTTGTCAAGAAGCTGAAGAAAAGCTTAGTTTTAATTTCTGGTTCTGTGAAGTTCATTCTCTTATCACTAAAACTTAAATTCTTATTAAAATGGTGTTATTTATGCTTCTGGCTCCCAGCAACAACAAGCTGTGGAGGAACTGAGGGGCTCATGTCAGCTTTCCATTATTTTGAAGAAACCAAGAAGGATTCTTGACATGTACTGTATGAATGACTACCAGATAACTTCCAATTTAATATAAATTAAGATATCTTGATCACAACTTCTTCATCTTGTCTTTCCAGGTTAAAGCTGAATGATGAATTGCTTACTTTTAAATATATTAGCTTAGAAGTTTTACTTGTACACGAGTTTTGAAAAAATGTCTTTAATAAGCTTGATAATGTCTCCCAGAGTATCATACAGGAACACAGTTCACAGGAGGGAAAATGAACTGAACTGCTGCTTCTTGTCTTTTTAAACAAGATAGAAAGTAGTAAACTCTAAGTTGCATTTGCCTGATGGCCAGCATTTTAATCAGTGAGTAGGTGTCTGTATGAAAGCCTGGCTTTTAGAGGCTTTGAGCATTCCTAGACTATCACTGACGCACCAGCTCTTAAAATAATTTCTAGTTTTGATGTTGTTGATGATGAGTTTAAATGTCCTATTTCAGGCAGCCCTATTGAAAACTTTCAGACAGGCTGCTTTCATGGACAGGAACTATACAAAATGTATTTTCAAAAAGGACTAAAACTTTCACTAGCTCGTGTAAATGTTCACAGCCATATTCCTGCTCTTCTAACGAGAAATCAAAATGGGAAAAATCACAGGAAATTAGTAAAAGTCAGTCTGCTGTGGAAAATGTATTTCACCTTTTCAAGAAGCTGAAAGGTCCAGCCTAGAAAAAAATCGCAAACCAATCTGAGAGGCCACAATGATTGCATCCCAGTTAAGCAGCAGGTTTCGGAGGCGAATTTCTGCAAGGTATGAGAAAGATTGTTCTTTACTGAATGCTGTGATTGTTCAGAAATGTAGCTGAAACAAAAATATAATGTTAAGATTTGTGGGGAGAGGGAGATTTTAGTATGAATAGGTCAGTGTCCTCTGATTGCTGCTGTAATATTTTTATTCAGAGATACTCGAGGGAACAGTATCAATAGAATTAAACGTGTAGCTGTTTCAGATACTTAAGCACCCCAACTTTTTCTCCACAGTGCAGTTGCTCCCACTTTACATATTCATTAACAAGTTTATAAAGTTTATACAAGGTAATACTGTATTAATTATAGCAATAGTATTCAACGAGCACTCTGACGTTTAATGCTTTTACAGCATTTCTGGTAAAAGCATTACTTCAGTGTATCAAATTGATGCTACGAATTCCACATAGCTCTGGAAGTTTATTCTGGGCTCAAGTTGATCAAAATCTCAACCAGGAATTTTGTTTTTAAACTGATGTTATGGAATGCCTTTTGTATTCTCCTTTGGTTTGAAAAATAATCATTCCAGACACTTTTTGCTGTCCTATATTTAAATATATGTAACAAGCTTCAATGGAGTACCTACTTCCTCCATCATTTTACGTCATAAGAGACACTGGGCTGCTCTGCCTAAATCTGCCTTCAAATGCAGAAGGAACTCCCAATGTATTGATTTTGCACTGAGATAGACAAAAAGTGATCTGTCAACATCTGACTTCAAAATATTATTTAAGTGATCCCTGGGCAAACAAGGAAACTGATTCATATTTCAGTGGGGCTTCATGTTTGGATATGAATTAGAAATATTGGACTTCTATGTCAGAGTCTGATAGTTTAGGACCTCGCTGAAATTTAGTTCATTTTCTTCAACTAGAATCTTTTATTCTTTTTAACATGAATGTACATGGGTTTTTTAAGGAAAAAAACAGCAATGTAACTGGGTATCATACAGTTATAAATAATTACTTGTTGCTATGGCAGGAGTGTGTTCTTCCTGCATTTTGCTAATTTACTGTTGCTAGAAATTATACACACACATATGAAAAGAATGAACGTGCCTCAGTACTGCTGCCTCTTAGGCTGAATGGCTTGTGGTGTACCCTAGCCTTGGATTAGGGATGTGTTGAATATCTCAAGTATGTTTTGAATCACAGAATGGTAGGGGTTGGAAAGGACCTCAGGAGATGATCTTGTCCATCCCCCAATGAATGACTATTTTCCCAGCTTTTGGTGGTTTTAATTCCTTTCAGGTTGAATGGCTGCTGTTAACTAGTGCCTAATGTGAAAATTAAATGTCCGTTCATATTTGCGTGGTTAGGTAGTGTTAATTTACATATCCTTCTGTCAAAGGTTTAAGCTGTGTAGATGTGAATGCTCTGAAGAAAGTGAAATTGTTTATTCTGTGGAAGGGCTTAGATTTTTTTTTTTTTTTTCAGAACAGTTTGCATTTGTGCAATAGTGAGTGTTAGCTTGGCAGACACTGTAATAAAGTATGATCTGAATCTTGGTGGCCTGCTGACTTGATTTGGGCTGACTCCAAGCCCAGCTGACTACAACGGGCCTCCTTCTCACTGGCCACCTGCAGAGCTGAGTGTCACAGTGGCACAGCTGTTTTCTTTTCGGGAAGAGCCCCCAAGCCTGCGTGCCACTGCATGTATTTTAGAACGTGTCAACACATCCATGCAGTCACTGCGTGGGAAGCTGCAGAGATGGAGCCAATTCTCTCAGCTGTCTGGGCCCACTGGAAAGAATCACAAGGGCCACAGATGTCAGTGGGAACCAGAGCGTACCTCTGTTGTTACTTTGCTGACTATCCAAAATCCTGGATAGTCCTTTTTGAAAACTAGCATAGTCTGGCTCCACAGAAAATATTATTTGTCTCAGCGTGAGAGAAAAACTGATTGTAACGATTCTGTAGCACCAGTCATGGTCATGGTGACTGATGGTAGAGGATGATGTTTTAATTTACGCAAGGAAAATGAGAAAAACAATCACTCAGAGTTTGTATGCCCACTGAATTCCACCACAGATACTAAAATAATATTCATAAGGTTGAGGTTCTTTGGTGCTAATCGCCTGATTTGTATATTAACTAGCTTTTCTCCTCTTAAAACTGTTTGCATTGCTAGGCAATATGAAAAAGGTACATGTGAAAACCCTCGGTCCTGCATAGTGAAGAAAAGATAGGGCGTACTTGTGCAGCTTTCCCTCATTATGATAGACTGCTTCAAATCTGCAGAAACTTCCCCTAGAAGTGAGATCATTTGGTCTCTGCTCAGTCTGAGGATTTTCAGTAGAGATATCTGTTTGAAGTACGTTGAGCTTGCTTCATCCTTCTGGATAAGCTGACCAACAGCACAGAGTAAACATTTTATCACCCCCTTTCAGAATGTTTTGGGCATGGGAACTGTCTCCCTTCAAGCACAAGAGTATTTAATGCCAGCAGCTCAAGTTGAGCCACTGCTCAAGTCTCTGTGCTGCAAGAAGGCTTTGATGGCACTCCACATTTCTGCAAGTTGGTGAGCTGCTGAGTGCTCGTGAGAAACGCTCTCTAGTAATTTCCTAAGCCTTAAGACCTACAGTCCCCACTAACCACACTTAGAAACGTTTTTAATTTTATCTGTTCTGGAAATATTTTCCCAGGAAGCCTCCTGAGGAAGTAAATAAATAAATAAAAATACGGCTTTTGGGGGGTGTGATGAAATAGGCTACAGACTGACAAGCCTGCTCAGCTTACAGTCCACTCATGATGTCTGAGCTGAAGACTCAAAAGCAGCAGATCATTTCTGCATGTCATCTTTTGTGAAACTTTGCCTAGTAAGTTGTTGAGCTTGTGTTCTTATTGTCACTACACGTCTCCATAGAGGAGTTTTAGCACTTTGTAAGATTTTTCCTTGAGTAGAGAGGAAAATCTAGTAAGAACACTTTGAGAAAATAAGTCATCCATTACTTGCAGTCAAATGGACTTCCCCCTTTCTGACGTGATTAGCAAAGTGGATAGTTACTTTGGGGGGATCTAGTAAGAACACTCTGAGAAAATAAGTCATCCATTACTTGCAATCAAATGGACTTCCCCCTTTCTGATGTGATTAGCAAAGTGGATAGTTACTTTGGGGGTAAATTGAGACTTTTATAAAGACTGAAATAAAAAACATGTGATGCCTGTCACTAATCCAGTTTCCTTAGTTTTAGCCAATTTGAATATTTCTCTGGACATGATAAAAACTAACACTCACACACATGGAGTGAGAGAGCTCAAAGCTGGGGTACAGTGCAAGGTGACAGTGATTTCCACTATAGCTCACTGATACACACACAGCCTTGTGGACAGCGCCCCGGAAAGGCAACAACAGAACAGGGTGAGAGGATTTTCCTATCTTCTGCCAGCAAAGTCTGTGCTAAGTTTCTGTCTAATGGCAGGCAGGGTGGAAGACTTCCCTCTTTAAAAATGAGTGAAACAAAGATATTAGAGGTTTGTGGGTTTCAGGGTTTTTTCATGTTCCCTTCTCTAAATTAGCTTCGTATGGTATTTTCAAGTTCTATACTACTGTTGAGAAAGCTTCCTTTGGAAAGAATGAATGCATTCTATTTTTTAAGAAATAATAATAGACCTATATTTTAACTGCATCTGCATGTACTATATAAAAACATTTAACATCTTCCTGATAGGATTTTTAGCTAGGATTGCACACTACATACATGTCATAGGTTTTCCATGACAAAGTCCTTCTGAAGTATTCATCCTAATGTAGCTTTTTTACTTTCACAGCTCATTTCTTTTTGTCAGGTACTCATTTATTATAGTTAGTTGGTTACAGCTTCAGCATTTTCTCTTGAAGGACAGTAGCATTGTGAAATAACTCCTCCTCTTCCCCTGCTGTCATTCATCCATTTTAATATCTGATTTACTATGCGCAAAAGTACAGTACTTGAAAAGTGTTTCAAAAGAGGTGAAAGGGCACAATGTAAGTAATGTGCATGTACAAATGTGAGTGTTTTGGGGTTTTTTTAAAGCCCCTAATTAAGTATAAATAAATACCAAAATAGAAAAGTATTTTATTTACAAAAAATAATTTAATTCCCTGGGTTCACTTTATATAATTAATTTGTGTTGAGGACATTTTTCAGTAGACTGATCAAATTGATTGGTTTTGATTGATACCTGCTGTCTTTGCTTGCCTGACTTCATGCTAAGGATTGTCTTCTAATCTATGCAAATATTGGAAAATGCGCAGCATCATCTGTAGTTGTAGTTACTCCTGTGTTACAGTCAGCTGCTTGTGCTTGCATTCTGCTTGCACTCCAGGTTGCTCAGGTGAGCACTTGCAGTCAGTGGGTAGACCTAAGACACAGCCTGTGACCTCAGAAGTATTTATGTTTTGTAGCCCCATAGAAACAAGGGAGATCTCATATTTAGTTAATGAACTGGGCGAGGGTGGGAGGTCATCCTTTGTATAGCCCATGTGATAAAGGGGGCACAGCAAAAACAAGTTACTCTGTTTGCATTCACCTACACCATGACCAAGTGGCAGAAACAAACATTTACGAGTTTGTACAAATATTTGGTATGCACAAGAGAATGATCAATACCTGGGACAGATTTAAGAACGAAGATGCAGCTTTATTAACTTCACACTAAGGATGGTGATGTAACTAGCGTGATGTCTTCTATGCTAGGCATCATCTGTCTTGAAAACAGTATAGTTAGTCCTCCTTAGTCCACAGCTTGGCACAATCGTGTCACCCTTCTCTGTCACTAGGTTGCAGCGGTTACTGAGAACAAAAGCGCGCTAACTACCCCCCACACAGGCACAGGGTCCACCAGCAAAGTCAGCTGGAGCGTGGCTGCCATTGGGATAGCTGTCACTGAAATGGAGGAGAGGGAAATTCACGTGAATGATCCATTTTTCTGGACTGAAATTTTACACGATTTACAGTGGGAATTTTTAATTGTTTTTACAGGAGTAATGTGTTTGCTTTTTGTTTTGTTTTGGCTTTACTTTTGAGAGGATTGGTAATTTTGTTTTTGCCTTAAGTTAGATTGTAGAAAAGTGAACTAAAAGAGTCTTTGGACACTGAAATAATCCCAGATTTCCCAGATTTTATTTTTTTTTTTTTTTTATTGAGGAGGTTTTTGTTTAAGTTATAATCAAGAAAACTGAGGTACTCAAAGTGAAGTAGGCAGCATCTCCACCTCGGAGGAGTTCTGGGACAGCGGTCACCTTCCTTTGATTATAAAAGCAATTTATAACTTGTTTTAGGTGACTTGCTTAACTAGGCACTTGAATGAAATACTGGTTGTGTAGAGGCATGCTACTGCTATATGTCACAGTTGTGTATACACAGATGACCTGTAAATAATCAGTCTGTTTCACTGTTTGCCCCTCCAAATGTATAGGTACTTTAAATGCTTTGATATTATTATATATAATGAAAATATATCATTACTTGATAATAAACCAGAAAGATTTGTGTGCATCTGTTGGGGGGGTTGTATGTGTTTATGTAGCTCTATAGTTTCTTTTTTTGGTACTCTTTTGGCCTGAATAACAGCAGTTGGTAGTATTTCTCTTAAAAAAGTGGTAAGTGACTGCATTAGCACAAACATTTTATTCTAGAATTGTGGCTCTACATATCATGAAACACATGGAAAGCATTAACTGATGAATTATCTCCCATAATTCTCTGACGTATCTCTGTCTAGACTATAATGCATGCAGTATTGCTTCTGCTAGGGTTACATTTTGCTTGACCTTATGGCAGACATACAGTGTAATTACTAAATGGGAGCTAATTTATGTAAACAAATGTTAGTTTTTCATAGCATGAGCCCTATCATTATGTTTTATTGCTAGTGGATGTGTTATGTAGTCAGCCATTCTTCAAGGGCTTGGGTAGATCATTATTGTAAATTGTCTTTATACTGTAAACTTTAAAGATTTAGAGTTTGCAAAGTATTGTAATCCCTAGATATTATTTTTGTTTCCTCTCCTCCATGTATATAAGAACTTTCATTGATCATGCTTTAGCAAAATAAATATATCTTTCTTTGTATAAGGGTACTCAGCTCTTTTTCTATTTAGTACATAGAGAGTTTGGGGGATGCTAATACAAACCACACCTTGTATTATCAGACATAATAGGTAAAAAAAATATGCAGGAACTGGAATATATTTAATGCTTTGATAACTGTCATGTACTGGCCTTTGTCTATCAAAAACCTCAGAGGTAGCTGCCGCACAGTAAAAGTAATAAAATTGGATAGCACCTTATAAACCAAGCTAACCTAATGGCTCCCATTCTTAAATCAAGTGCAGGAATATTTTATGAGGGTAATAGTGAAACTATCCACCAGTTTTCATCTTGGTTTCAAATAATACCAATAGTACTTTTTCTTTCCTTCTTTCCTTCTTTCTCATTCTTATAGAAATAAAGAAAGAAGGAGACTGATTGTGCTTACAATGCCATCTGAGTAGCTGGAGTTTTCCTTGGTGCAGACATGCAGCAGTTTGGGGAATGTGACTCTTGGCAGGCATCTAAGCTTATTCATTCCTTTCCTGCTTAGTCATTTCACACTTGCTCCTCTCTGTTGGAGGTCTGTCCTTGTGCTGTTTGTTTTGTGAAGTTCATGTGTTAAGTAAAATATAAATTATTTCCCTGTCTTATCAGTAATAAATACTTGTTCATGCTCAAAATCTGCAGTGAGAAACTGGACGATTTCCAGCAGGTATCAGTTTGAAGTTTGCTCTGCTCTTTTCACAGTTTGTGTGAAATGCATTTAGTGGCCTCAGCACAATTCCTGCTACTGTCTCACTCAAAGCAACACTACTGTTGTCAGCCCTTGATACCCAAGCAGGAAAGGGGAAAGCTGTTGGCTGTAGAACTGGAAGGCTAACTTGCAGCACTGGGCAGGCGTACCTGCAGCAGCTTCGCATCAGCATGTTTGGCCAGCAGTATAGACAATTGCATTGGGTATAAACCTCCTGTGGGCCTGGACTATACATTTAGATTTTATACTCAACTGTAGTGGCATACTTTCCATTTTAACTTTAGTTGTTAACCATGCCTGCCTATGCTTTGTCCATTCTTCCTGACAGCAGCACCAATATATCCATAGCAGTCACAATACAGTGGATTTTGAAACCTCTGTAGAGCTGTTTCATAGGAGAAGGGTGCTTACTGAATTTCAAAAAAAGAACTCAGTGAGGACATGGGAACAAACCACCCTGTTGTGCAGGAAGACTGGAAATTATGGCAGAAGGCTTACTTGGGTAAACAGAAACCTTCCTGAAGCACAAAAAGAGACTAAGGAGTGGAAACCAGAACAGCCATGGAGCATGAAGAGCTTTGGTTTGGCGCTTGGGGATGAAATGAGGAAGATCAAAGCCCAGCTGGAGCTCACTAGGGATGTAAAGGGTCACAGCAGGGGATTTTACAGACTTATGTATCCTAAAAGCAGAAAGAAGTTGAGGGGAATGTGAGTCCATTCATGCATGAGGAAGATAAATTAGTGATGGTCAAAACATTGAATAACTCAACACCTTTTTTTGCCTCAGTCTTAAAAAGCAAATTCTGCTCCTAGATTCCTATACATTTCAGAATGTTTTAGGAAGGAGAAGCCAGCAATGGCCAAGGAACAGATCAAGGACTATTTGGAGGAAACAGATATATTCAGAACTGTGAAACTAAATAGAATTTATCCAAGGGTTCTGCAACAGAAGCTGGGTGATGCAGTTGTGAGGCACCTCCTATGCTGGTGTTTGGGGGAGGTGTCTGAGGATTAGAAAAAAGCTAAAAATTCAGCTGTCTTTTCAAAAAGGACAGTCTGGGGACCACCTTTACCTCAAACCCTGGAAAAATCATGGAACATAAGTTTTTGGAATCCATTTCCAAACATGTGAAAGAGGAAAAGTAAGCATGGATTTACCAGTGGCAAATCATGCTTAATGAGTCTAATTGTCTTCTATGATAAAGTGTCTGGCCACATGGATTAATGGAGAACACTGATGCAATATATGATAACTTTGTTTTATTAGTACAGGCGGGAAACCCTGTGGCTGAGCAGCACCCTTTTGAAAAGAAACTGGGGTTTACAGGGGACACCAAAATGAATATGAGCCAACAATGTGTTCTCATAATGAATAAGACAGACTGGGTACATCTGTGGCCAGGAGGTCCATAGATTTTCCCCCTTTACTCAGTACCATAGTGGCCCCATCTGCAATACTGTGTCCAGCTTTAGACCCACCCAGTTCAACAGAGATGTTCAGAAACTGGAGAGGGTACAGGGAAGAAGTCACAAGTTTCAGCTTGGAAGGTTCAAATTGGTCATTATGCTTTAAAACCTGGAAGGTAGTGCAGCACTGGGACAGAGAGGTGGCGGGATGTCCATCCTTTGATGTCCTCAAGGCTCTCTAACAAAACCACTGACCTTGTCTAGTGTTGATGATAGTCTTTCCTCAGGCAGCAGGCTGGACTTGTGTGACTTCCCACACGTTCTTTCCAGCCAGCATTTCTGAGATTCTGTGAGTGACTCCAGAGTTTCAAGTCAAACCGCTGTAAAATGAGGAACACAGAAATTGCAAGCTCTGAAAGACAGTCTAGAAGAGAACGAAACTCCCTTACCTCCTTTTCCTTCTCAGGGCAATTATTTCTCTTCCCTTGCATTGGTCACAGAGCACCTGCTGACAGAGGAGAGCAGGCTAACAGGAAACAACCCCTTCTACACTGGAACTGGTTCACGTCAAGTCCATCCTGTGCGGTGGCTGCGGCATGAGTCCTGCGGGGGTGAAAAGAAAGGTGACGCTGCAGACAGCATATCATCCTTCTGTGAAAGGGGGTTGAATTGCAGTTGCAGAAGCAAACTTAATTTTGATATTACTTAAGTTTTCAGTGTTTAACTTTCCAGCTGTACTGTTCAGGAAGGTATTCTATAATTCATAATGATGAACTGATTAGCAGTTGCAAGTATAATTACTTTCAAAAGTCAACAAACTGCTGGAGAAAGATTTGTATTTTAAATGTCTTTTTTAATTACAGTAGTGTAGGTTAATGAGTGTTCATTTGGTTTCTCTTAATTTTTGTTAGGACTAATTATAAATCATAGAATAGTTTTTGAAGTAAATAAAGTTCTGTGAATTAATAAGTGGTATTTTGATGGGATTTTAAATTGAAATGCGTAGTTATGACATTGGACATATATAAAAAGATGTTTATTTTAATAGACTGTGTTCCACACACTGCAGAATTAAATAATCACTATGACTTGAAACACTAAGCAGATAGTTTGAACACAAGGTATTTAAGTGGCATTTAATTCTCAAAGTAAGAATTCCTTTCAGATGTACAGTAAAGGGAGATCTGTTTGTTGCTCTTCGCATAAATATCATTGCATAAATGCAGTGGGGTCACTGTAGAAAACTTAATTTCAATGAAACTGACTGTGAAATTAATTCTGAAGTGTGCTGTTTGTGGATTATAGTAGCATTATGAAACACACCAGAAGTATCTGCTACTTGAGTTCAATGGCAAGACTGCCTACTCCATGGCATTAAGTGCCCAGTGAGAGAGGAGGTTCCTGCTGCCAAGCCCCCAGGGAAACCCCTGTCGCTGGCGGAAGAGGAGTGGGGCCAGGCTGCCCATGGAACAGGCTGCTCTTCTTGTTGGGAGGGTGGACAGTGTGATGCACTCTACGTGGAAGAAGATTTTCAGCTTGTTTGTGTGGCAGCACATTGCTGTGGTTGAATGAGCTTTTATTCATCCCATAAGCAATGTGTATTTTTCTTTTAATTAAATTTCATTCTTTGCTAGCCATTACACAGTGGAAATCAAAAATAGTGTGACAATGGAAAAGAGAGAAGTGGCATTTAAAAAAAAAAAACAAAAAACAGATCAGAAAGACATCAATGAAGCAATTTTTCTGGAAGAAAAAGACTGGGAGCGATCGTCAGTTAGTAACCGCCACTCTTTCAGATACATGTTTATGATGAAAAGAGCGCAGACAATCTCAGAATTGCAGTTACAAGCTGCTCTCCATAATTTTTGACATTAAGATGAAATTGCAGTCAGAAAGTTAAGTATTGACCTTTACATGCACAGTGTCTAAAGTGGCATTTGCAAGCCTCTAAAATCAATTAAATCCCCTCAAAACGGGTCAAACGTCAAAATTCTATGCAAAGTTTTAATATATATTTTTGGAGGAATGGAGATAGGGCAAACCCAGTGGATTTTTCATTAATTATTTTTCGTAACTAGTATAACTTTGGAACAATTAGATGTTCTTTTTTTATTTCATTGATACCTCCATACTGTTCTGGAGTTCTGTGAACTTGTATACTGAAATTTTTCCAGAACTCTCTGCTGTTTATTTCAGAGTAACTTCATCTTTGGGCTAAATAAACAAAGATGGTTGCACTTGATCTGTGAAGTACTTTCAGAGTTTATGCTTGTTCCTGTTGTTCTTTCTAGTTATCAGTAGTAGCAATCAACTTCTGTGGCACCACAGCATTTTTTTTTTTGGTTGTCATGCTTTGTTCAGTTAATGGGGTAGTTTTCTAAAGTGAGTTTACAGTATGACAGACTGCCTGAATCTTTTGGGACAGGTTGTAGTGCCACTCTTCAAGTGGAGTTTGGGTTATAAATGTGTAAATTGAAGACCTAAATTGTTTAAAGCGCTTTTATTTGAGGAAAGGGGGAGGGAAGCATACTGAATGTCATTAAAAGATTACTGTAAGAGGCTATAGCTACTGGTTTTGCCTTATCTGAATGATAAAGTGTAATTAGGCCTTTTCTGAGAAAAGATTTCATTGTGCAGATTGAAATTCCAACATTCACCTACCTGCATCCGAGTGGCTTTGGCTGCCACCATCACAGCAGTACTTCTGGCTGGCAGGAGCAGTAGTGGGAGCAGCCCAGCACGGCCACAAAAGGTGTGGGTAAACACTGGGGTTCGTGTTTTCCATCTGCCAGGGTGCTGCTTTCCATGGAGATGCTCAGAGAGCGGATGACATTCATGACAGTGATGTTGTGTGGTTTAATACCACAATGCTGAGGGCAACATTTTAGGTAAAATGGTCAGGCAAGAACGCAGATGGGTGTGGGTTACTTCTGCTTATTGTGGCTGGGCTAAACCTGTGTTGTAACCAAGAGTTTTGTCTTAGGGAATTGTCTGTGCAGCAGAAAGCAAAGAACTGCAGAATAGTTGTTTCCCAGTAATTCTCCCTGCGAATACTGTCAGACTAGACCACATTTCCCCAGAGGAAGTTCATGCAGGATAAATACTGCATGTGAAATCCAAATAACTTTTCTGTCAGCTTCCTTCAGCAGAAGAGTCCCTACAATGCCTGCATGTCCCTGGTGTGTTTGGTGGCACCCACCAATGCCACTGGGTGCTTCTGGAGTGCGAGTATACAGCTCTTCCTGTCATATAAGCACTGATGTGGTTTCATACAGTTAAAGTCTGTTCCCAGAGCTGTGCTCAGAGGGATGCTTACCTGCTGCTGGCATCCAAGGACACAGGGATAGGTGCTTGTACCCACCAAAGCCCAAATTATTGTCTGATCCTGATTACAGTGCAGGGAGGAGGAAAGGTTCATCCTCAGCTGAGACCCCTCTACCTGTATCCCACATGGCAGGGGAGGTGTAGGGCCATCAGCAGCATAACATCCCCTAGAACAAAATCCACAGGATGGGGAGGAAAATACGGGACTGATGTGGCTCTCCTGTGTATGCATGCATAAAATTACAAGAGGTGACTTTTTAAACATGACATAGCTATGGCTTTCATTTTGTTGAGGAGCTGAGATTCAGGGGATCTCAGATGGAGACCATATACTTTGCACTTGCAGAGGCCGATGAATTTCAGCCTAGTCCAGTTAAGTGTGCAGATCTTAATATTCAGAATAACAGACCTTTAACCAAAAGTACTGCATGGCCTTGAGTGGCTTTAGGAGTGGAAAGAGAAGGAATATCAGGACCAGTATAGCAGATTGGAGAGAGTCAGCCACCTAATGAATTGTGTCAGGGAGCAGCAGGAGCAGGGCTGCTCCCTGGGGTTGGTGAGCCAGGAGCTGAGGGTGACTGTGACATGGACAGGCAATATCCTCACCAACAGGCTCAGCCAAGGGAGCAGAGTTGGGGGGACAGCAGAGGGTCCCATTGGCACTCCAGGGAGCATCAGGCAACAGCAGGGGAACAAGACAGGTCCAAGGCCAAGGCAGAAAATCCAAACAACAAGAAAGAAACAGGGCTGGGGACCAGCACTGCAGCAGCATTGCAGGGACAGGGCTTCAGGCTCAGCTGTAGGGGGTCCTGGGCCATGGGCACTGGTGTGTAAAGCTGGCAGGTGAGTAGGTAGGTATGTAAAAAATGAGGTAAATCAATTAATACAGACGTGGTAGGAATGAACTTAATCATAATTAATTAATTGCAGGGTAGTTCTACCTTTCTTAGTGCAGTGTCTGTAAATGAATCATCTCACACAAAACAGGCAGGTAGTTTATCAGTTATGATCACGTGATTCTCCTGTATCCCTCCTGCTCTGGGTGGAAAGATAACTCAAACACAAGGAACTGGAACATTGTGGTACTCGTTTCACGCAGTTATCATCTTGATGGAGTGTCATTTTACCAGAGCCACCTGTTCAGGAAGGAAAAAAAAATCTATGAGTATGTGGTATTAGCATATTTATTTCAGCAAGATTTTGCAATTGAAGTCAGTTCTGAGCTGGGGAATAAGTGCTGAGCTTCCTAAAGTTGTATTAAATAATTTTCACTCTTTTATACTGAATATAGGAAATTTTACTGTAATTCTGGGAATTGTGTTTGCACTGTACCAGAGGAAGCTATGTTGTTGAGTAACTGGTAATTAACTTAGAATGGTAAAATAATAATTACAAAATTAGTATGAGTGTTTATTCATAAAAGAACAGACACCTTTATAAGCTGTAATTATCTTTTTGCTAATTTAGTCTCTGACTGGCACACAAAGCATACAAAGAATGAAACTGTTCCCAGCCATAGTGCCGCTACAGTCAAAGCACCGTGTTAGAGGTGAGGTCTGTACATGGGGTGTGTTGTAAAAGCAGGTCACACAGGAGCAAGTCTGATGGGAATGAGTATCTGTCACTCAGGGAATTATATCTGTCAACTAAAGAATAATCACAAGTGCAGAAATGCCGTAGTGTAAGAATAATTACCGAGAGATTTGGGCTGAAGGTTGACACAGCATCAGTAACTTTGTACTTGAAAACAGCTCTCAACTTTGTCTGTTTGCATAATTCTCCGGACTTTTTTTTTTTTAATTGGTCAGTCGTGGGTTTTTAAACCACAAATACATTCTGCCTCTTGGCCCAAAGAGCATATAGTAAAGACCCTATGTAAGGTGAGACTTGATGGAAATACGATACGCGAAAGTGATCATGAGATAAAGAACACAATGATTCTGCAGAAGCTTTTACTCAGTCAGATCCACACAGCTCCTGCAAAGTCCATTTTTTCAGGGGGCAGGAGTTGTCCTCTTCTTTCAGTATATACAAGTATTCTGGTGCACTTTATTGGAAGAATCAGGATGAAGCAAATACAGTAACATGCTAAATGTATACATTTGCAGATGGGAGGGTAAAATATCTGAAGGCAAGCATAATAGTACATTTCATGGCAAAGCAAATGAGAAAGTGGAAGGAGAGAGCCTGCTCTTCATGCAGTAGTTTAATGAGCACCTTGAGGCACCAATGGGAAGTTTGAATTTGACGCTTAGTTTAACAGGAACGAGTGAATTGACTCAAAGTGTCGAAATGGAAAGGGAAAAATAAAATGTCTGACAATAAATATTCTCTGCCCCCTAAGCAATTGCTGTGACATACAGCAAAGTCAGGCACTGAGACAGAGCAGTGTAGACTTTTGTAAGAGGTTTGTTTTGGCAGAAGAGCCAAGTTGTCAGACGCCATCCCTGGGGTATAAGCCAAAGGGGTAGAGAGCATTGACGATAGTGCCAGTAGCAGGCAGTGTTTGTTCATCATTTCATATGGCATGGACTAGGCGGGGATAAGTAGGGTTGTGGTAGAGTGATTCCCTTCTTTTTTTACAGGTTATTTCAAGCAGCAGTGATGCACAATGACTCATTAGGCTGAAGGGCACGCTAGAGGGTCAGTTCTTTCATCATCTCTCAGTATGCACATAAAGCCGTTTGGAGATATGATGAAGTGACATAATATGAGGTAGGATACACACTCTGGCAATTTCAGGTTAATTGTCATGAAAATAGGACATGAACATACATTACATATTTATTTCTTATGCTGAAGGCACATTTAGCCAAAGCATAAGAATTACAATTTATTTTGCATCACTTTTTCTGTTTTTTTCTTCTTTTTTTTTTTTTTTTTTACAATTAAGCAATTCATGATAATGAGAAATTTTTACAGGTATTTAGCTTAAAAAAATTATAACACTGTGAGATGCTGTTAGGAGGAAGCAGCATAGATACCTTCATGTTTTTAATGCAGTTAAAGCATAAAAATAAGAAAATTGAAGGGAGAGATTGTTCTAGAAATAGTAAAATGCAATTTCATAGGAACATTATCATAATAATGAATTATGTGACTAGCAAGAAATAACATGAGCAAATAATAAATGAATTTTGAGATGCCTAACTGAAAATTGTGAAGGAAGTGCTGGTAATACAGAGCAAGTAGATAGTGTTAGTAAAACAGAAGTTAAAACTAACATGCTAGTAGTTAGTCTAGACTAGATACTGAGAGAAATGACACATAAGATGGTAACACTTATAAGCATTTTTAGTTTGGTAGAGGAGAAAGACCCCTCTCTGGTTTGGAGAGAGACTCCAGATGGAGAAATATCTATAGTAGTCAGTTCACTGAGAAGAGTATTAGTATACACACAGTTGAAAAGCATTTGACTTACTTTTCTGTGCTATACTGTAGCTTAATTTTTTTCATTCAGAATAGTGTTTCATACTTTCTAATATTCTAATGAGTGTTATCCTCTGTATTAAAGTTTCTAAATAGCTGATGAGAAAGAGATGAACCTAATAAACTAATGAACTGATTGGTATTGTAGTTAATTGTACTTATCTGATTAGTCAACAACCAAAGCTGATTTACCGTCCTTTCTTCTCAAGGCTCTGTACTAATAATGTTTTTTCAAGACTGTAAAATAGATGCAGGAAGGCACTTGAAACTCAGATATAACGGGGAGATTGCTTTGTAGGTTAGGGGGATCATCTTACTTAAGCAATCACAATTCTATTTGTTTGTTCCTCCAGGTTGATAGGATTGCTTATTGCAAGTCATATATTTTTTTTTCTGGAATTTAATCTTTATTCATTGGATTCTCAGACTGGTAATTCTGCTAAATATAACTATTTACATTGTTTATGATCCAATTTTGGTGATTATCTTTTTCACTTGATTCTGAAACCAAAGCAAAAGAACTGTATAGCTTTCCAGTATTTTTATTTATAAGACCTGAAAAGAAGCCATGCTCCAGCCCTCTGATCATTTTTGTGGCCCTCCTCTGGACACACTCCAACAGATCCATGTCCTTCTTGTGTTGAGGGCTCCAAAACTGGACACAGTACTCCAGGTGAGGTCTCACCAGAGCAGAGTAGAGGGGCAGAATCACCTCTCTTGATCTGCTGACCCCACTTCTCTTGATGCAGCCCAGGATGTGGTTGGCCTTCTGGGCTGCAGATGTGCATTGGTGGCTCATGTCCAGCTTTTCATCCACTGCTACCCCCATGTCCTTTTCCTCAGGGCTGCTTTCCAGCACATCATTTCCTAGCCTGTATCAATAATGAGGATTGTCCTCACTCAGATGCAGGACCCTGCATTTGGCCTTGTTGAACCTCATGGGGTTCACCTGGGCCCAATTCTCCAGCTTGTCCAGGTCCCTGTGGATGGCATCCTGTTCCTCTGGCACATTGATTGCACCACCCAATTTCTTATCCACTGAACAGTCCACCCATCAAATCCATATCTCTCCAACATAGAGAGAAGGATGTTGTGGGGGACTGTGTCAAAGGCCTTACAGAAATCCAGATAGATGACATCCATAGCTCTTCCCTTGTCCACTGATGCAGTTACTCCATTGTAGAAAGCCACTAGGTTGGTCAGGCAGGACCTGCCCCTAGTAAAGCCATGCTGGCTGTCTTGAATCACCTCCTTGTCCTCCATGTGCTTCAGCATAGCTTCTAGGAGGATCTATTAGTTGTGCTTAAGCTAAAACAAGGTCAAATACATCAGAGGATGGCAAGAAATTTCACACACTGTGTGAAGTTGGCTAAATTCCTTTTCACAAGTTTCAGGTATGAAAGAAAATCCTTTTCCTCAGCTGTTGTCTGTGTTCAAATTTTGGCTGAAGGAGAGTGATTTTTCTTTACAAAATTAAAATTGTATTAGAGAAATAACAATCAAAAGATTTTATAAAGTTATCTCAGCAGTGTAAGACATGCTGATAAATACGATCAGAATAATGTTTTAAACACTTAGTAAATTAGTCTTTTACAGCTAGTATATTTCTCTGATGCTTGTTCTGAACTCTAAAGTTGTCTGCTTCTTTTCAGTTGTTCATATGAATGCAGTCGTAATGCCAAGTTTTTCCTGAGGATATAGCCTACAAAAAAGAAAAAGGAGAAGATTTTTTGTCTTATTTTTGCTAGCACAGCTCATGCAAGACAGAGACTTTCCCACAGGACTGAAAAGGACAAATACAGACTTCATCTTTTAGTGGAGGAGAAACGTAGACATAGAAATGATGAACAAGTAACCTGAATTTTAATACTTTAGGAATTGCTTGAACAGTTAATGTAGAAGAAGGCAATTAAGAACATCAAAACAGTCCAATTTCTAAGCATTTGAAGAAAATAATGTGATAAATAATAGGTAGAATGAGGTTAATTGAAGGCCATTTATGTCTGATCAATCGTTTTGTTTTGAATACGATAAGAAGCTGAGCAGGAAAATGAGAAAAACAAGAGACTACTTTACAATACTGAAGTATCTGACACAATATTTTTGAGTTTTCATAGTTACCAGAGTAGATGTTCAGAGAAGAAGTTAGAACAGTAATACTTCCTCAGGGTATGCTTCCACTGGCCACATAGCTGTTCCTCTGGGTGCTGGCACAGGACGGGGGGTGGGTGATGCCTGTATTTAACAGCCTCAGTGGCATCCTTTAGTTGAGGTGTGAGTAACAACACGGTTGCTGTTAGCATTTGTGCTAAGTTGGTCAGCCATGTGGAGAAGCAATCAGTGAGAAGCTGGTGAGAGAGCCAGCAGTGGTAGTCTGGTAACTCTTTCAAAGCTAGCTTCTATGTCTTCACTGACTGCTCTACTGTGCCTTGCAGGTATACCTCCATTTCTTCCAGTACTAGCAGTGGGGGACCAGAAACTCCTCTGGACTGTCCACATCCTTTCTTCTTCCATACTCAGCTGTGGTTATTACTGTACAGAATATCATTTAATGAAAGTTAGGAGGTGTATGTCTCAGGTATTCAGCTCTGAGTACTGATTCAGAAGCCATTGCTGAAATACTGTACATCTCCTCTTTCTTCTCCAGCTCTTGGACATCTATTCAGATTGCCTGTTCTCTCTGGGAAACCTCGGTTTTTCATTTACATAAATTCAAAAGAAGAGACTCAAAGCAGTTTTCAGGGTTAAATCCAGGTTTCTGAATTTGTGAGGCTGGTTCCTTTTCAGGTTTGCTTATCTTCTTTGCTCTGCCAACCTCTTGCTGGCTCCCAGTCTTCCTGAAATAGATGTGATTTCTTTGGTTTTAATAACTCATAATAGATTTCTCTTCTGTGAACTTGTCTCCTTTCAAGCCCATATACACTTTTGTCAGCCACAGCTTGTTTTGGGAACGACATCTACAGCTGAATTTCACTCACCTAACCTCCCTTTTTTGTTTTAAGCCTTCCTTGGCTGGTTCCATCTGGTGTCTCCTAGTTTCCAACTGAAATTAAAAGTTGATTTCTACCCACCTTCTCTTCTATTTACATTCTTCCAGTTCTAAGATACCAGGTGGTTTAATGTGAGAGGCTGTACACCGTGGTTATGGCACAGTCAGGTAACAGTGAACACTTTGAACGCTACCATTAGAGATTCAGATAATGGCCTCCTAAGATCTGCAGAGTGCTACTGGCTGAGTACAGTGTATGTTGAAGCAAAAATAATGGTTGAATTATACCTGATACATTATCATTTAAATTCATACAACCTTGTGCTTTTCAGTGGAAATTCAAAAGTTTTCAGCCATTCAGAAGTTGTAGGATTGGCTGGTTAATTGTGCTCCCTCAGATAAGGAGGAAAAAGAAAATACTGGACATAGAAGTCTTCTTTTCCTCATTTCTAGATTTGCTGCGGTCTCCGAGCATGCATGAGCAGCTGTGTGGTGCTTGGCTGCCAGCCCAAGCCACCACACGATGTCATGCCACACCACTCTTCTGTGCAGTAGGTCTTTAACACATGTAGAGCTCCTGTGTTGTTCAAAGCATCTGATTGAATTCTGGGAAAGAATCGAGTTGGAAATGTTGCAATTCCCAATGGAGAAAAGTGTTCCATATTGACATCTTTAAACTGTTCCCATTATGATCTTCAGAGTCTGCACCACAGCAGCTTCTTCCCAAGGGCAGTGAGTGGCGCAATATTTCATCTCTTCCCAACTGAATGAACCCTGATCAAACTAACTCACCTCCTGTAGGTAGTGCATTAAAAGTGGGTATATGCATAAAGAGCTGAGCATTAATGACTGTGGTGATTTGTGTGGAGCCAGATACTACATGTCAGAGAAATGAAGTATCAAATCAGAAATTTGCTGCAGGTAGGAATTTTTTGTACCATAATTTAAAACATTTCCTGAATACCCTATATATAATTCTGCGCAGAGTATATGAATAGAAGTTGCATTTCAAATGAAAAAAAAAGAGCAAAGGAGAGGGTGGTTAGAAATATTTTTTGTTTCTTTCAGATGAGGCTGTGGTTCATTATACTCTGAACCCTTAACAAAAATATTTTGAACCATAAAATTTTGTTTATTTTGTTTTAGGGAGAAAATTTGGGATGTTTATGGCAGTTTACCTTCTTTTTCTACCACATAGCAAAACATATCAAAATAGACAAAAATGGTGTATTAGAAGTCAGTTGCTTCACAGATCACACAGAGCAGTCATTTAAACCAGTGCGTTTAGCCTAAGGACTGGACATGCAGAAGCACAGCAGTAAAAGCTACCTGTTGAGTGCTTGACTTGGTAGGCTAATTGCTCTGATGTTTTGAAAATTAAAGGTATGGCTGAATAATCAAAGCTAAATCACATTGTCATAAATTTGATAGAAAGGTTAATAACCAAGACTGTGTCCACATTAGACTGTCAGATGTTTCTCTAATTGCAAAGTATGCTTTTAAAGTGAAATGAATACCTAAGAGGTAAAGGTATGGGGCTAAATTCCTTGTTGATATAAATTTGTCTTGCTTCTTTAATTACAGTTGAGCTGTAATTAAATAGGGGAGAATTTGCCCCAAAACCTGTGTTCTTCTTAATCCACATGCAGGGCTGGTAAATTATTACTACTCTGAAGACCAACTTAAAGATAAAGGCAGCTATAACTCTTACTAAGAATATTCAGCAAGAAGAAATCTTGCTAATATTGCATTGAACTGTCATTCAAATCAGGCAAAATTCCAGGGAGGATCTGTGGCAGTGACAGGAAAATCTATTTTCGTTTATTTTTACTTCCAAACAATAAGATGATTTTGTAGTCACTAAAAGCCTAACACTTAGAAACTATAATAATGATGTGTGTGTTTTCTTGTGTTTTCTTATTTTTTGTCTCACTACCTTGTTTAAATTTGTATGTTGTCTGAGAAATAGCTACTCTTATCAGCTGGTTTAGTTTTCAGCAGTAAGGGATGATTAAAAAAAATCCTAGTGTACAAATAATGATAAAAAAGTTAGACTTTTCTAAAAGTTACAGTAATAACTGTAGCTACTGCAGCTAATCCATTTACAGTATGTCCAAAGGCTGCACTGAATACTTACAGATAAGCCAGTGTGACTCAGGGTCTACTCCATTATAAAAAGCCCTTAAAATTGTGTAGTTGTCAGGGGACTGCTGATGACTGTGAGCCCAAGTGCTGGATATGTGCATGGTCCCGGTTGCCTCTTTTTGCTGTCGGTGTTACTGTATTAGACCCTGGCAGCAAACAGCCTGAATGCTTATAGCAACATCTAGAAGTACACAGAAAAAGTAATAGCTTTTACATGATCCTCTGCTGCTTTGCAGACCAGCTCAGAGAATCATCACCACTCTCTGCAGCCTGTGACGGGACTGGGAATGCCAGCTTGCCACCAAGACAAGGCTCTGTCTCTGAAGGAGGACGTTTAGTCAATCAGACAGAAATAAAAATAGGCAGCATATAAGAGTTTGAGGGATTTTAAAAGCATTTTTCATGTATATATGTGTTTTAAAGATTAGTATTTAGTGCATTGGTTGCAACTCAGTTATTCAGTATTCTTCTGAGGGCTTCTCCCTTGCAAGGAGAATCCATAGCACATATCACATCAGTCCATAGCAAAAATGCTGCATACACTAGACATTAAACATGCTGCTTCTTTTTATCATGGGGCCTTGAGGAGGACACATCTCAATTTCATCTTTGCTAAGTAGGGCTAATTGTTTCTCAACAATTCTGCACAACTGCAGTGAGATCTGCTGTCTGCAGACCTGTAGCTGGTACAGGAAAGGTCACACTACTTGATGTGACCTGAGCACGCTCAAGGAGGACAAGTGCTTTTGTAGATAGTTTAATTCTGTCTTTGGGACTTGTAGAACTGCCACTGGGAGTGATGTCAACAGCTTGCTAAATCTTCCCATATCCGGAGGTCTGAGTGAGACCTTCTGACTAAACTGAGAGTTATTCTTCAGCACTCTGTATTCTTGGTATTCCTGTGTGACTGGATTCCATTTGAAATCAATTTTACTGGTTTGTGGAGATCTAAAAAGACTCCTTTGTCCTGTTAGATTCAAAATGTCAGTCTATACCTCACATGTGCCCTGTGAGTAGAGTTTCCACAAAGTATCAAAAATTACCAGGCAATCAAGATTTTGCTGGGCTGCCTTTATGATGGAAAAGTATGGGTTTTTTTCCTGAAAACTTGTTTATTGTATCTCCACATCTTTTTAAAAATTCAGAAAATGTGGTCTTACCTGTTTGGAGATTAACACTAGAGAAATATGTGCTTATTTAGTGGGACATTTTGCCAACAGTAGATACCACTAATGCTCCAATTTAAGGTTTGCACAGTGACCTGTAAATTCACAAGTGACAAATCATGTCTTACTCCCTGTCACTCTGACAGCTACAGCATGTTCAAGTTAACAACAAGAAATAAGAAAATTAAGATGGCAGTGTGTTTTCTTTGACAGGTCAAGTAATCTGTAACTTGCTTCTCTTTCGCAGAACTTCATAGCCTGAACATGCTAATATTAGAGAACTTCTGTGAAAGATCTCAGTTACCAGTGATTCCTTAACAGAAGTGAAATGGAAATAGTTAGATAATGGGTGTATTTCTTTCTAAATAATCAAATTATTTCTGCCAAAATGTTGATGCAAGGTTTGGATTTGTCTTGAGTTTTAAGTTATTTCCCATGTAAATAAATACACCAAGTCTGGGGAGGGCTGTAGTAGCTATGAGTCAATGTAGAAACTAGACAGAGACTTCTAAAAGAAAAGGAAAAGCAGTCATGGGTATTCATTGTATCCACCTCTTGATTACAGAATCAACAGGGCCATAATGGGGAAATATGATAAACAGAAGAACTGAACTCGACAGCTCCTCCACGCGGGGCAAAGACATGCATTGTCTGTGCAAGATGTGCCCCTAGTGTGTCTGTATTACTTTGTATAAAGGCCTCATATTCTTTGTTGGGCTGGAAGTGAAAGAGGCAGACAGCTCACAGCTCAGGGACTATAAGGTAGTCTGCATTGCTGTCTTGGTGAGAAGGAGTTTCTAGCGAACATGGAGAGGAGCTGAGAGGCTTCCAGTCTCTGCAGGCTCTGGAGAGTCAAGGTGACGTTCATTTGGCCACGCTAGAGCAAAGGAGAAATAACCTCAATGAAAAGATCAGGGAGACTGTATCTCTGTTTCTACCAAGGTCTAAGTCTGTATATTTTGAAAGCTTGCACTCCGTATATGTAACTGCAGAAAATGAAGAGCCTGGACACATTATGTTGGTACAGACTGTTACATCTAGTTCTGTTTAAAAAGATTCAGTAATATTTCAGCTTTTTGTTTTGTTAGTGGTACAAGTAAAGGTGGTGTGCTGAGGAACACTTCCTGAGCATCCTCCTAATGTAATTTGTGCAGTTATTCTTTTAGAGCTGGCTACAACTTCCTTTCTCTATCTCTCATCTTCCTGGAGGGTGGGAGGGTAGAATTTCAGACAAAAGAAGTCCACTAATCCCTCTTGTCCTCACTGCCCACCCCAGTGCACTTTTCCGATCCATGTTTCTGCTTTTCCTACGTGTGCTGCCCTTCAGGAATTTCAGGTGGAGCTGTTGCCTTTAATAAGGGGACAGCCTACTCAAAATACACTTTAGGCAGAGTCCTTAGCCCTGCTAATACAGGGCATGGTCACTGTTTTGGGAAAACCATGTTCTATAATGTTACCTTCTGATTTGTGTGACCCAAAGGGAAGTCAAAAGGTTTCCATCACTTCAAAAAGAGAGCCAAAGGAAGACTTTTTCCAGTTGATGCTCTCCAGACCCAAATTCCTGGATGACAGAGGAGGGTTTCCCCATGAACTGGAGGAAGACTTCTCGTCTGCTGCTTTTACAGCAGCAGAGAGGAGAAGGGGTATGGAGTACAGGGACGAGAAGAAGAACAACACAAAACTTGCGAGCAATTATGAAGGGCACACTTCTGATGTGTAACATGGGGTGAACTGGGGAATCTCAAGGAGAATGGAAAGCATGAATTTGTGTGTTAGGGAGATAAAGGAATTCATTCTAGTGCTCCTGCGCTGCATGTTTTTTGTCAGGCTGTCTGCAGAGATGAAGGGAACAGTATTGAATTAATTGGGGCAGTTTGTGTGTGGGAGAGCAGAACTAATTAGGACTGTGTGAGGATGCAAGGAGGATGGAAAATCATGTGTGTTTAGGGAGCAGAATCAATTAGGAACCTGCATTGGGGATTGTCCAGTTTTAAGATTGTTTGATTAGGAAAACTCTTTGGTACTTTGGGGAAACAGAAATCCTTTTTTTTTTTTTTAGATGATAGGGAGGCAGAACAGGATGAAGTAGGTAGAGCAAAGAAAGAATTGGCAGGAAACCTAACCTTAAGTGCTCTCACCTTCCTCCATCTAAAATTCAGTCCTTCCTCCCAAAATTCTCATCCTTTTTCCATCTTTAATGCAAAGGCAATTGAAAATGGCATAAGGAGAAGAAAGTGCCTTGCCTTCTTGACAAATCAAAGGGACAATGGCCTCCCTTCCATTTCCATACATTGACATTAAGTACTTAGGGCTGGTGTGCTCTTTTCTGTTCTTCTGTATAAACTTCAGGAGTGGGGAGAGAGAAGCTACAGATGAGCCACCTCAGCAGAGGGTTTTCTTCCCCTGCCAAAGGAGACTATGTGAAAAGTTTCACCCTATTCACAAGATTGCTAATTCACCCATTTCCAAATGAAAACTGCTGTGCAAATTAAAAGTAATTTTTCTCAGGGAGGCTTGATGTCAGCAAGCATAGATTCTATTTATATATGCTCATTCACAGGTATTTGTTTCTTTATATATCAATATTTTGAACTTTATGACACATTATGTTATCCAGTTTTGGGTTTTTTTAATTCTGTTTCTATAAACGTGTTCAGAAGGCCCTCTGCCCCAGTCTGAGGAACACAATTATTATAATAAACTGAGGTTTTAAATTTTGCAATGTAAAACAACTTGTGAGTAACTCTGTAAAAGAAGATTGAGGCATTAATGTTGTCTCAAAGTGACAGAGAAAAGGAAACTCATGTAAAATGAGATGCAAGCAATACCATGTGTTTTATGTTATGCTTTGATAATATTTTTCTCTCAGGTTAAGAGCCTTAACTACTGGGCTCTTCAAATCCTAGGAGATTTCTTTGGTAAAACCTCTAGACTTTTCAAAGCCTGATAAAAACTACTTAAAAAAAAAAAAAAAAAAAGAAAGAAAATAAAAATTATCAGCCCTTTGCCAGATTTTAGTAGGCGATGAGTCTCCCAGCTCAGGCGGGTGCATGCTGCTTGGCCTCTCCGCCCCTTCCTGTGGAGAACCTGATGACTTCCATTTGTTCCCCTCTGTGTTACATTTCCTGAGCTCATTCACAGCTGTCTTCATTATTCACAGCTCTGAACTGATGAAAGGAGGAAAGCAAACAAGTGTTTTATCTGTATGTTAATTGTGAGAGGGTTTGAGCTGTGGAGGTGGTGACCCTTGCTGTTGCCTTGCAGGAATGTCAGCTCTGCTGGAGAGGAGGCCCGCAGAAGAATGAGGGAGTGTGATGGCCTGACGGATGCATTGCTGTATGTGATCCAGTCTGCTCTGGGGAGCAGTGAAATTGATAGTAAGGTTTGTCATCTTTGTCTTTTCAGGAGTGAGAAATCTGGGTATATCAGGACTATAAAGTGGCAGGGTTTTTTTTAAAAAAAATGCATTGTGAGGGATGCCTTAGCGTAATTTAGCCCATTTTTTTCCTTTCCTTTCTGTTGAGCTGTGTACTTTTGTGTGCTAAGTGTTTGATTTGTGTCTACCTGTGTAGTGTGCACAGGTAGGCTTGCCATCCTCTCATTTGAGTTATTAAGGGAGAAGATATAATACTGCTTTAAGAAGAGAAAATACATCATATTCATGTAAACTTCCTTATACTGCTCTGCCAGGTTTACCTTAAAATTAATTTCTTGTCCATAGTATGAGATGGAGCTAAAAACAGTGAGGTAAGTTTACAAGCCAGACAAAGAAAAAAAAATGGGCAATTAGTAAGCAGTTTTGCAGTACTACCAGCATTATTTCTTCTTGGAAGAAAGTCAATAAATGTTTTCAATAACAACTGTTTTAAGATGTGTTTTTATGTCAACTTTACTTCTCTGAAGTACTAGGATATGAACATGCTTCTCCAAAGGTGAAAGGCACTGCCTAATTAAAAAAGACTTCAAGCATTTACAAATTGAAGGTTTGCAGAGAAGGAGAAAAGGGTTAGTTTCAAATACCTTTTGGTTTCAGTATATGGTGCTAAATTAATTACAGTTGCTGCTTTAGGGCAACCTTTATCCATTTGCAACCCCCCAAGAATCACAGGAGAGTTTGCCTGTTACATAGCAAAATTTTAAAGCCCATGGGTTTGTATTTCTAAATGATCCTTCGCAGATAGTAGACCATGGACCTCTGTGGGGGTTATAGATTGGAGAGGGATAACCTCCAGAACTTTCTGGCCTTTAGCCTGAAACAAATAGGTGACACTTACCTATGAGTTCAGGGGAGAGAGGGGGGAATTATGAGAGGTATGTAGCGTGTACAAAACCGCCCCAAAACATTCTCTCTCCCCCCCCCGCCCCCAACCCGTTAGTTTATAATCAGTTTTCCATTGATAAAAGTTCTGCAGAGTGACGGTCGGTCAGAGCAGGCCCACCCACAAGGTAGGCACCACACTTGCAGCGGGTTCAGGCTGCTGCCGGCCGCCTCCTGCAGCGCAGCCCCCAAAGGAAGGGGCGTTTTTACCTTCCTTGGCTTCAGAAGAGCTGAACCAGGCCTGTTTCAAAGCTCCCTGATTCAGCTTGCCTACCAGAAAGGAGAAGTTAGATGGACTTCACTTGGACAGGGTGAGAGGTAGATGGAGGAGGAAGGAGGGAGGAGGTCAATTTATGCCCCATCTTACAGCTCAGCTGCTGCTTTTTCAGCAGTTTCTTTGTAGGTGACCCAACTGATTTCAAGATAGCTTTACTGTTCAAAAGGCTAAATAAGGAGTGCAGTAAGCATCCTGTTCTGCCTCTTATTGTTAATATAGATTGTTCTGTGAATACTCTCGTTTGTAGCTGGGATGACTTGGAAGAACTGCAGGATAAGTCATATATGGAGGAAAAAATGAAGAAATGAGAGAAAAATTATTCTCCCTGCCTTAGTAGTTTTAACATCCTGTCTACCAGGTTTTTAACTGTATGACATAAAGCAATTATACAGCTAAATACAAAACACCAGTGTAGCCTCCCTCTTACCTTGCGTTTTTGTCCCAAAGTAGAATGTAATTTTAATTAAATTAAATATTTAAATAACTTACTCTAAATCACTTTTTAATCTAGTTTAAAAATGATACTATTATAACAAAAAATTGAACTTTAAAATAAAGTTAACAAATGTTGTTTTCCAAATGCCATGACAATTGCCCGAATAGATAATTTTGTAATACTGTTAGTGACTGAACACTGAAATATTGAAAAACAGGTCTCTGCTCTTGAAGGCTCTAAAAGAGCATGGGGTACTTGCAAGTGCATGCAGAGCTGTTGTTAAAGTCATTCCTCATGTTGGTGAAGTTAAGAGTGCATAAATCTTAGCAGCATACAAGCATCTTAGCAGCAGTGTTTCTTATTAAAAAAAAAGCTATGCTAATTCAAGGTAAAGTGTTAAAAATGAGTGACTTGGTAGACACAGTTACCTGACAAAGTTACTGTTCATAATTTTAATTTGATCTTTTAAAGTAGAAAGACTACTGAACTCAAATTTAGTCCCCTTACAATGAAACTGAGAAATATCTGTAGGAATGAGGAATACAAGGACCCTTGAACAAGTCAAGAAAGGAGTGAAGTCTGTCCAGCTGCATGACTAGAACCAGCTTTCTTGGCTTGAGAGTTCGCCTGACTGAAGGTGTCAGTTGCATTTGAGCCTCGGAATTTTGCTTCTCAGTTTTTAGTTTGAGGTAACATTGTCCTTGCAGTGGGCTCAACTTAGCTTATTTGTTTTCAACATAATGAGAATTTTAAGTGTGAAGACTATTATTTGTAAAAAGGGGAATTAAAATTCAGAACCCTAGTCAACAAACACAAAGCTTCAACTTCAGTACGATATGGCTGTTCAGAAGTAAATATTAGCAATAGTGAATAAAATTAACATATGGAAAAGGAAAAGAGGCAGCAAACTCCTTTAAAAACTTAAGGTCACTATGATGTCTTGCAAAGCTTTCAGGTATGAAAGGTTCACTAAGAACGCTTTCTACACACACATATATATTTCTACACAAGTTTATGTATTTGGCTGGAGATTTCAAATTATTACAAGTGTAATGTGAAATTTCATCTATGTTAAGAAATAAATAAATATTCCTATCTAGATGTTTCTTGGGTAGTCTGAGCTCAGTATCATCTCTGGAACTTAATGTCATCACAAAAAACATGTGCCAAATGCATACCTGGCATAAGCTCACACAATATATGAAAGTAAATGAATCCCCGTCTGTTTGCCTCACTGGTGAATATGGCAGAGTAAGACAGAGCCGAAAGCCTCACAGTGATTCTCTTCTGGGTTAATGGAGCAATAGAGCTGGGATGTAGTGACTATCACTTTTTATCTCCATGGAGCATTAGGAACAGTTGAAATATAGATAGATACAGGCTGGCTTTTTTTTAACCATACTTTCCCTGCCTGCAGAAAGTTAAGCTCATATCGTTATTAGGGATAGTCCAGCTGGATTGAACCAACTAAATGAGTAGGCTTCAAGCAAGTATAAACTGAACTTCTTTTAGACTTCCAGAAATTATGCTGAATTACCAGTGAATTTTCCTCCACTGGGTCTCATGGATTCCTGCCAGCATCTTCTACAGAAGGCACAACCTATTAGGGGGATAAATGGATGAAAAGGAAAGGCTGCCCACAAGGTATTTGCAGCCTGGCTGGAAGCAGTAAAAGCAGCAAGACTCTTGAGATGTCTAGTCATACTTCTGAGATTCAGGAAACATTATCTGTTCATGCTACAAGTACTTATGAAATGGAACTTGGATCCCATTTTTCTGGTAATTCATATAAAATTGATGCCAGAAAAAAGGTTATTTCTATTGCCATTTTCTGTTTGCAGCATTTTCTATTCACTGAGGTGGGAGTTTGCTGATATTCTGTGCATGTTCAGGTTCTCTTGATCACTTTTTACCTTGGCTTCTGTTTCTGTTGGGGCTCCAGCATGAAATTTAGGGTGACAATTAAAAAAACTCACAGAAAAATAACATACACACTACTGATTTCATAAAATTTTTTGAATCTCTTAAGCTGTGGTTACCTGGGGAGCACTCAGAAATGAGCGGATAAGAATTGTGCTGGGAAAATGTATGTGCAAAGATTGATGATATTTCTTCTGCTTTGTATACAGACTGAGCAAGGGAAGGATTTTAACTTTTTTCTGGTTTTGTTTTGTTTTGTTTTTTTCCCCACACTTTTCAGACCGTTGAAAACTGTGTGTGCATTTTGAGGAACCTCTCATACAGGCTAGCTGCAGAAACATCTCAGGGACAGCAGATGGGAACAGATGAACTTGATGGATTACTCTGTGGTGATACCAATGGAAAAGACACAGAGAGTTCAGGGTGTTGGGGGAAGAAGAAGAAGAAAAAGAAATCACAAGATCAGGTAATGAAAGTTACTTGCAGCTGCATTGCAAGTAGTTGAAGTGCCTATAATTTAATATATAAATTATAACAGTTGCCTTTGTTAAATAGCTGAGAGCCTAAAGCAGTGTCTGGCTCTGGAGTAACGAAAGGAAATGTGTTTGCTTCAGAAAGTTGAATGTTACATGGTGGCACCTGGAAACTGTAGTTATCGGTACGCTGTGAATACCATAAATAGTGTAAACTGCTCAGTCTATTAAAGGAAGGCATTTATGATGAAAAGTGTAAGTCTTAACATTCAGCTATAATCTGCATATACTTTTCACTGTCCTTCCACATGGCCACCTGCAAGCAAACACCAGGCTTAAATTTGTATACTTGTTTGCTTCAAAGTTAGTCTTGTACTCTGCCTCTGCATGTTGAGAGAAAACTGTACAGGACCGAATCAAGCAATATGAGTGAATGTTTAAAGAGTGTGCATATTTTGATATATTTAATGTCATTACCAAACAAAGATTAGGTAGTACAGTCTTGATAAGTTTCCTCAAGTTGCTGCAGGTTTTTAAGTGGATTGACTTTCAAAGTGTACTTATCTCCTTGTTCCCCCATTGAAATTTGGGGCATGCTGACAATGGTGTCACGGAGAAAGATGCTGTTGTATCAGTACACACTCTAAATAGGAATGAGAATGGCTACTGATTTATGAACTTTTTCAAATGACCTGTGCTGGCAGCAAGTGGTTCTCTGTCTCTTCCTTTGCCGTTTATTTCTGTTTCAGGTTGCTCAAAGGAACTCTTCATTTGAGTAAGCAATTAGGCTTACAGGGTATTTGCATAAATGACAGAAACCAGTATTGAAAATATTCCTGAGTTCATAAAGGGTAATTGTGTTAATGTGGAAAAGTTATAGGAACATTAACAAGCTAAGATTCAGGCACTGAAAAATGCGGCACTCACGACTAGTTAGCTTTTTATTTCACGTACTCTTCTAGTTTGACACTGCAGCCATCAGAAAACTGGAATTTATTATGGCCTTTTGTTGGGATTCCTCTATTAGGCTATAGTGAGATAAAAAGATAAAAGTAATTTTACCCCATAAAGCAGTCACCATCCATGTTCCTGAATTAACAGTTCCCACACACTACATTCGCAGTTATTCAAAGTGCAGGAACAAAAATAGCGTGTCTGGATATGAATGGGTCATGCTGCAACTTGCCTTTCTCTTTTGATGCTCTGTTTACCAACACACATGCATGCACACATACACACACTATATAAAGTCTTTTTTAACTCTTCC
Organism: Antrostomus carolinensis; assembly: GCF_000700745.2. Lineage (NCBI taxonomy): Eukaryota > Metazoa > Chordata > Aves > Caprimulgiformes > Caprimulgidae > Antrostomus > Antrostomus carolinensis. Next base: position 106,585 of record NW_010318249.1, read on the forward strand.
TTTTATATTCTTTCTGTGATTTCTGGATCTCAGGTTCATACTTTTAACTGTGTACCAGTGACTGTTTTATTGTTCCTGTCAGACTTGCTGTACTTTAAAGGTTCCCTATAGAAGATTTTTCTCCTCCAGGCCAAAAAAATAATCTCTTTTGGCTGATTTCCATTACAATCCACCAAGAGTGGTTCCAAAGAATGTTTATCAATATG